>NC_045746.1:2827632-2828194 GCF_008692095.1 Etheostoma spectabile
AATAACAGAAAACAAAAAAATAGCTTCTGCAAAAGTTTGGGCACCCTGCAGAGTTAATACAGTCGTGGTCAAAAGTTTTGAGAATGCTACAAAGATTGGATTTTACAGAGTTATCTCATTCCGTGTTTGTAGATATTTTTGTATGGTATACTGCAGTTTAATCATAAGCATTTCATAAGATGCACTGCTTTTATGACAATTAATTCATTTTATGCAAAGAGTCAATATTTGCAGTGTTGACCCTTCTTTTTCAAGACCTCTGCAGTTCACCCTGGCATGCTGTCCGTTAACTTCTGGACCTCATCCTTACTCATGGCCGTCCATTCTTGTATAATCAATTCTCAAAGTTTGTCAGAATTTGTGGGTTTTTGTTTCTTCCACCCGCCTCTTGAAGATTGACCACAAGTTCTCAATGGGATTAAGGTCTTGGGAGTTTCCTGGCCATTGGCCCAAAATGTTGATGTTTTGTTCCCTGAGCCTTTTGGTTATCACTTTGGCCTAATGGCTAGGTGCTCCATAACGCTGGAAAAGCCCAAGTTGGTCTCCAAACTGTTTTTGGATG
>NC_045746.1:2828204-2828664 GCF_008692095.1 Etheostoma spectabile
GTTGCTCTCTGAGGATGTTTTGTACCATTTTTTATTCATGACTGTGTTTTTAGACAAAATTGTGAGTGCGACCACTCCCTTAGCTGAGAAGCAACCCCACACAGGAATGGTCTTCAGGAATGCTTCCTGTTGGCATGACACAGGACGATGGTAGCGCTCACTTGTCTTCTCCAGACAAGCTTTTTTTCTGCATGCCCCAAACAATCGAAGGGGATTCATCTGAGAAAATGACTTTGTCCCAGTCTCAGCAGTCCAATCCCTGTCCCTTTTGCAGAAATATCTTCCCTGATGTTTTTCCTGGAGAGAAGTGGCTTCTTTGCTGCCCGTTCTTGCCCCCAGGCGCATCCTCCAAAAGTCTTGGCCTCACTGTGTGTGCAGATGCACTCACACCTGCCTGCTGACACTCCTGACCAAGCTCTGCACTGGAGGGACCCCAATCCCACAGCTGTATCAACTTTAG
>NC_045746.1:2828674-2828880 GCF_008692095.1 Etheostoma spectabile
TGGCGCTTGCTGGACTTTCTTGGATGCCCTGAAGCCTTCTTCACAACAACTGAACCTCTCACCTTGAAGTTCTTGATGGTTGTTAAATGGTAGATTTAGGTGAAATCTCACTTGCAGCAATATCTGGCCTGTGAAGCCCTTTTTGTGCAAAGCAATGATGAAAGCACGTGTTTCTTTGCATGTAACCATGGTAACAGAGGAAGAAC
>NC_045746.1:2828890-2829055 GCF_008692095.1 Etheostoma spectabile
TCATGCACCACTCTCCTTTTAAAGCTTCAAGTCTGTTATTCTAACTAAACCAGTATGACAGAGGGATCTCAAGCCTGGTCCTCATCAACACTCTCACTTGTGTTAACAAAATAATGACTGTCATGATGTCAGCTGGTCCGTTAGTGGCAGGGCTAAAATGCAGTG
>NC_045746.1:2829065-2829182 GCF_008692095.1 Etheostoma spectabile
GTTTTTTAACATTAAGTTCATTTTTATTGAAAGGAGGGACTTTGCAATTCATTGCAGTTCATCTGATCACTCTGCATAACATTCTGGAGTATGTGCAAATTGCCATCATAAAAATTG
>NC_045746.1:2829192-2829284 GCF_008692095.1 Etheostoma spectabile
CTTTGTAAAAATTACTATTTGTGTCCTTCTCAAAACTTTTGACCACGACTGTGCTGCCCCCTTTGACAAGTATCACAGCTTGGAAACGCTTC
>NC_045746.1:2829294-2829969 GCF_008692095.1 Etheostoma spectabile
CCAAGAGTCTTTCAATTCTTGTTTGAGGTATCTTCGCCAATTCGTCCTTACAAAAGTATTCCAGTTCTTTGAGATTTCTTGGCTGTCTGTCACGTACTGCTCTTTTAAGGTCTATTCATAGATTTTCAATTATGTCAAGGTCAGGAGATTGTGAAGGCCATGGAAAAACCTTCAGTTTACGCCTCTTGATGTAATCCACCGTGGATTTTGAGGTGTGTTTAGGATCATTATCCATTTGTAGAAGCCATCCTCTCTTTAACCTCAGCTTTTTCACAGATGGCATCAAGTTAGCGTCCAAAATTTGCTGACATTTTATTGAAACCATTTTTCCTTCTACTCGTGAAATGTTCCCTGTGCCACTGGCTGCAATACAACCCCAAAGCATGATTGATCCCCCCCCCCCCCCCCCCCCATGCTTAACAGTTGGACAGAGGTTCTTTTCATCAAATTCTGTGCCCTTTCTTCTCCAAACGTACCTTTGCTCATTCCGGCCAAAAAGTTCTATTTTAACCTAATCGGTCCACAGAAATTGTTTCCACAATGCATCAGGCTTCTCTATATGTTCATTTGCAAACTTAAAATGCTGATTTTTGTGTTGAGGACATAGAAGAGGTTTCCTTCTGATGACTCTTCCATGAAGACCATATTTGTACAAGTATCTCTTTACAGTGGAAT
>NC_045746.1:2829979-2830094 GCF_008692095.1 Etheostoma spectabile
AACTCCAGTGTCTGCCAGGTCTTTCTGGAGGGATCGTGCAGTCAAACGTGGGTTTGGATTTGCTTTTCTCACAATCCTGCAAGCTGTTCTGTCTGATATTTTTCTTGGTCTTCCA
>NC_045746.1:2830104-2830249 GCF_008692095.1 Etheostoma spectabile
TAACTTCCACTGTTCCTGATGACTGCCATTTCTTTATTACATTCCGAATAGAGGACATTGGCATCTGAAAACACTTTGCTATCTTTGTATAGCCTTCTCCTGCTTTGTGAGCGTCAACTATTTTCAGTTTCAGTTTTCTAGACAA
>NC_045746.1:2830274-2893769 GCF_008692095.1 Etheostoma spectabile
CCAAAGAGCGCTCTGCCCATCTCAACTTACTACGAACGATAGAAAAAAGCTAAGGGACATTTGTTGTTTTGACAAGCAAGTAGTCTTTTTTAGATCACAAGAGGCAGACATATTAAATGTCATGGCAATGGCAGTGACAGAGACGGCATTCAGGGCAGAGTTTATACTGTAGTATTGCTGGAGATGCAATGTTGAGGGGGGACCATTGTGAGGACTGTTAGACTACTGTAGCCTAGATGGGATGGGGGAGGGGTTAGCAGACTCATTGTGTACCTATGCTTTCTCTCCAAGTCATGGCGTTTATTGCCATAGCACAGTTAAAAACAGATTTTCCTGTACAATTTAATTCTTAATTTGCTCTTCCTTATAATGTGCATTACAAGACAACATGAGGTATAAGAAACCATACAATAAAATTAATTAAGAACAGTAGTCAATATACTAAATATAGCCTCGCTCATATATCATCCCCCCCCCCATCTGTCTGCAATCTTTGCCATTCTGAGAAACCGCTGGAATGTGACATTTTGCCAAGTTTACACACGATCCAGACAAGCAAGTCAAAAACAGTCTGAACTTGTCTTTCCAAGGCGTGCTAAATGACTCCCAAATCTCTTTTTGAAACTGATTAAAACTGTCTACACTGATATGCAGGACTCAGTTATGGTCGAAAATGTTCATTGCATTGTCCCATTATTGATTTTCCATCTAACTACCTCAAAACGCATGTGAGAGAACTGTAGACATTCAGGAAATTGTAAAAAAAAAAAAAATACCGTTAGACTCAGATCAATGAAAACAAATGTGGTTACATGATGCACCTCGTCAAATTGGTGACCAGACCCAACTTGTTTGCTGTTAATATGTGAACTATTGCCACCTCTTAAATCAACCACATAAAATTTTGTGTCCCTTTTTGTTCACGCATTTCTTCTTTTATGTTATGACAATACTGTAACTGCGCCAGTATCTGGCAGTGATGATACGAGTTGTGGCCCCCAAGGCCTTGACACAGCAGGCTTTTAGTGATGCTGATTGGTCTCTGTTCCTGCAAAAGGGACAGAGGGGTTAGTTAGCAAGATGTCTGAGTCAGCACAGGGAAGAAGGATGAATGGAGAGATGATGCAACGTTGAAAAGCACGTGGATATGAAGGAGTTAGAGGGGGAATCCAGAACTGGAGTGATATATGGGGGTAAGGCATAGATTAGAGCTGGGCGATATCAAAGATATATATAATATATATATATATAATATATAATGTTGTCACACAACAATATGACAACATGGTGTAGTATATATATATATATATATATATATATATATTTATGTGTGTGTGGTGTGTGGTGTGTATTATGTTGTAATATCCAGCACCGAACTGCGTTACGGGAATCGCCAGCCCTAGGGTAGGTGAGTGAAAAACACAAGTTGGACTTATATATACATTACATGTTCGGAAAAGACAAACTGTTACACCAAAGTTCCTCTTGAAATGGATAATATTGCATTTTGCCTGCTATGGCCCTCTCATCACTCTATTTCACTGTGTGGTCCTTGTCTGGATATTTTTTCTCTTCAATGAGTCAACTTTTCGTTCTGGTTTCATTCCTTTCTTTCCTTGTTCCCTCATATACTTGCTCTTAACTATAGAAGCTGTGCTTAGTGAGAGATGTACCACGAGTATTAATATTGTATACGCATTTATAGACAGCCGAGCCAGACACTGACATGTGACTGATCGAGGGTTACTGCTAACAGGCTGCCGACCAGACACTCTGATCTTGGATTTTGTTTGAATTAAGATTAAGTATAAAAAATGCTTATTATTTTACGCTCAAACCATTGATCAAATATGTATCACAATGCAGGCCTTGGATCAATACGCACACCTCAGGACAGTCAGCATTTCCGGTTAAATGTATACTGCTGCGTTAATATGTTATATTGTTATGTTACACACAAAAAACCCAAGGTACCTTTTTGCCATGCTTGTAACACAAGTTCTGTTTAACCGCATTTGCTCATGACTACTAATTCACACAGTGACCAACAGATGAAATGTGAGTGTATTTTAGTACACAGCTTTAGCAGGGATTTGAACTTACATAGGCCTCCATTCACTCTCAGTAAGCCATGGCAACAAATCCACACATTTGAAAGCTGGAACTATCAAATGTTTGTGCGTTTGTGCTTGATAAATTACTCAAATTGGTGTCAACTATTTTCTGATTTTAATGAATTAAGGGTCTAATTGTTTCAGCAACTTTGCACATTTTTCCATTCCTAATGTGACTGTTGAGCTTTGACCTTTACTCACCTCAAGCCTCTCTAGAATCCAGAGAAACCCTCTACATGGTATGGCGAATAAGGCTAGACCAACTGAGCTTCACAAAGAACCATTCATACTGGCACATATTTACAGTTTGCTTCTCGAGCATACCTCAGTTGCACTGATGTTTTGAAACTTGCAGTTTTAAGATTCGGGGTGTCGTTTAAGCTGCATTCACACCTACATTTTCATTCAAAAAACACTATCTTGTCATATCGAGGAATATAAAGACGGAGAACATTTATGATATGGAGCCAAATGCTGTGTGGATGGACGGAGATCATTTGTTTCAAAAAGCTGTCTAAAATGCTAAGTAGTAGTGTGGATGCAGCCTTGGACACCGCTTTTGTCCACATGCCCATTTCTTTTAGAGTTCTGGGGTTGATACCTAGAGCCAATTAGGGCTTTCTTTTCTCCCTCATTCCGTCCTCCCCCTTAGTCAGTTACTTCACTGCAGGAGAACATTTTCCCTCCTGCTTCATTTTCCCTGTCCAGGTAGATAAGAAGCCCAGCTTTTCGTCTCTCAGCCTCTATCTCTTCCCGCTGTCTCTCTTTAGGTGAAGATGCTATATTGTTGTGGTGTCTGAGCTTGTTTGGGGTGCGTGGGTAGGGAGGATGGAGGTCCTCCTGTACTGTTTCTTCTTTCTCCTGCTGTTTTTTCCTCCTCCACTCCGTCTCTCCTAAATTAGGCCAGTATGAGGGAGTAATCAAGTGACCTTGAGCTCATATTTCCTCTCCAGGTGATTTGTTTTCTTGTCTGTGGTATAGCTTGGCCATCGTCCCTGTATGTTTTCCTCATTGCCCCACTTACCTCCCCTTTTGTTTGTGTTGTTACCTGGCTCTGCCTTCTTGACTAAAATAGGGAAAAAACTGCAGGCTGACTCCTTACTTAGGCAAGGAGTCCGGAGAAGAATGTTTTAATGGATTTTCTTTTGGACTGCTCAGTTTTACACCGCAGCAACTGCCGCAAAACAAGCATTCCAGGAGCACAGCGCATGTGTGGATGTGATCCTAATCAGAAACACGTGGAAAACTCAACTTACCACTCACCAAAATCCATCTATCCCCCTACGAGTCATATAACACGCCAGTTTTTCTTTTATGGACTGAGCCCATTCACAGTGGTGATCGACAAGAGAGATGATAAGGGGACTGTTAGGGTCACCCTAGTACCAGTGTTTCGCCTTTCTGAGACTAGAGTTTCCCAGTTAGTATACGGTTAGAATAGGCTTGCTTATGGACCTTGTTATTTGTACACCCTGTGACTATACAAAACATGTAAATGGGTACATCTTGGTGTTATTTTGTCAATTATTGGAGCAGTAGCTAGTTGGAATCAGATACTGCAGGATCTTTGCTAGGCTAAGCTAATACTGGGGGCATCAGACAGAGTGACAGCCCGCACGAGATGAGAGGGTATATATCGACTTATCTAATTTTGGGGATCGGTAATAAGCAAGGTCCCAATAAGTCGTATGTTCCTTTAAACAAACATCAATGACATTGTGAATACATTATGTACATCTTACATGTTGTCCCCCAAATTTATTCCACAGTTGACTAAACTTAAAATAGTAATTGTCTCTTTTGCTAAAGCATTGCAAGAGAGGCGTTTGTGACGTTGCGAAGTAGCGTGGGATCAGGAGAGTGTTCATCGTTCAGGAGGTTTTTACCAGAATTATCCGCAGAGGTATCCTCCTCTCCAAACAAATGGGCCAGTTGATTAAAATTGGTAAAAAATAAAAATAAAGTAGTTCTCATCTTTAATCTGTGTTTTTCCGATGCTGTTCAGCCGTTGCAGAGGGGCTGTGAGCTGAGCTGCGCTTACATTTGCTCAGTTTGTCTCTTTGATAACTAAATCAAGACGTCTATGATTAAAAATCTTTAACCGGTTAAAATAAATAGAAGAATGTCATATACATATCCAAAATCTAAGACGATATCTAGTCTCATATCACGATATCGACATAGATTGATATATTGCACAGTTTTACCCTCAGTACAGGATGATATTACCTATAAATGTGGCATGTGTTGTTTCAATCTTGTTATCATAGAATTTTCGACCACGAGCCAGGCGCCATACGTCACAACGTTGTTATGACCAAATAATCTCAATTGAAAGTCCACTACTAGGTTTTCTGGAGCTTTCCACTGCATTTCAGGGTCCTCACAGTGAACGGAGCTGGTTTAGTTCTCCTCACTTAGTGTGACGTGATAACAGTGGTTGTGGCGTAGTGGGGGTTCAAGGATGTCTACAATGGTGATTGAATTTCTGGCATTCTTATTACTATTATTACACTGCACTGTAACTTTCAGTCTTGCATTGTATATTATTCTATTTTAGCCTGTTTTATTTTCATGGCTGTTTTTGGATTGCCCATAATGTTTATGTAAACCACTTCAATGCCTTGTTGCTGAATGTGCTATAAAATATCAGTTGCCTTGCCCTTCAGCCTCAGCCTGTCAGTAATCAGGCCCACGTCATGGTGAACATTTTTGTGCCGCCTGTCTCGAAGTGTAAAGTAAACTGCGATCTACCATTATATAATTGCAAAAATGTCTGTGTGAAGTTTTTAAAATGTTGCTACTGCTTTACTTACATTGCTGTGACTCATTGTGACTTAAACAAGCTGCCGAGGCGCGTACCTTGCTCCGTCTGCACCTCACCTATGCGTGTGTGTCGGACCAAGCCCACTCACCGTGAAACAGAAGAGGACAGAGATGCTCTGCTTGATTTAAAGTCCCATGGCATGATAATTTACTTTTTAGTTTTTTTTAAACATTTATATGCGTTCCCCAGCCTGCCTGTGGTCCCTCAGTGGCTAAAATGGCAATAGGTGTAAACCCCCCAATGGCAGAAAGGGCACGTCCCAAGAAAAGCAAGGACGCCTCTCTGTTGGCTGTAATCTGCACCAAGGCTGATTGGGAAAGAGACTTTAGATATGGTATTAGGGACCACTAAGGTGTATATAAAAGCATCTAAAGAACACATGTCATGGGACTTTAACCTGAATCGGTCGTACTGAATCACAACTTTTTACCTCTCTGAGAAATATCGTCACGTTTAATATTGCAAGATCACACCTCTACACACACTACAGGCTCACCCAGATCTCTGACATTTTGGGGACTTAAACCGGTTTAAAATGTTGGCAGACTGACTGATTCCGTGAACATAAATCAATTACCCTCACAGTTTCATCGGTTTGCTGAGTCAAACACCACAGAAGAAGTTTGATCAGCACTTTTTAATCCTTTAGGATGCCACTGTGTTTGATGTTTGAAACACAGTGCGAAATTTACTCATTTGTGACATGAAAAGTACAGGAAAGATTCAAGATTCTAATACTTTAAATCCCTAATGGGAAAATTCCCATCTGTTGCAGTGAGGGATAAGAGAAAAGTAAAAGACACATGTAACACGTAATATAATATATTAAAGAGAGTTAATATTTAATAGTAAAATGTATTTACGAGTATTGCAGAGTCACATGTGTTATTGCAGGTTTTCATCATCCCTGGTGTGTTTTGTCCTGTGGTCACTGGGAGCATGGTGATTGTGCGTCTCACTGAAATTGCTGTGGAATCATACACCTGAAGCCAGTTATTATGTGTATAGCCCACATAACTTTGCCTCTGTCTTGCTCGTGTTTTGTAGGTGGCATTGTTGGGGATAGACATTTGTGGTGGCGTTGTGGACCCGCCCTGGGAGAGCGTTTCAAAACATACTGGCCACAGGTGAGATATCTACCTATACCCATCCTAAATTTCCTCTTAGGTTATGCCTCTGTCACAGTTGAACTTGTTCATGAAAGGTTGTATGTGTTGTTAAACCAAGCATTCAATTTTTTCTTGCTTCTGAAATGCTGAAGTGAAAACAACTTTTGATGTTTTGTGGAAAATTCCTTGTCCATGAAAAGGATACAAACCTGTGCCTGTATAACTTGTTATCAGACATTACATAGCCAACACACGCTTACGTTATAATTTAGTTTTGTCATTCCTTACAAAGAAATTATAAGAATGTCTTTCTTTGTTCAGTTCATCGCCTCAAGGTAAATGCTGCAAGTTCATCCTTCCATTGTCTTAAGCAACAAGTGCTATAAATGGCTGTCATCGCTATTTTCCCAAATTGTACTCAACGACACGTGAGAAGTGTACTGTTTTTCTGTATTGTGTATAGACCTACAGTACTTGACTTCATTTAGTCACTAACTTCCACTTTGTGTTATTCAGAGACAGCTGGGACCACTCTTCAAAGCATGTCACCACCCTCTTCTACATAATAATTTAGACCCTCATTTGTCTGCCATGCCATGCCACTCGGCCTATTACACCCAAACCACACCTCACATTCATATGACCTCATGCACTGAATCTTGTATCAGATGTCATGATTGTGAGTGGTATATGTGTGTGTGATGTAAGCACCAGCCCGGTGTGTGCCCGCTAGGGGTCACCAGCTGTCTTTGTTAACCAGACGGCTCTGTCACCACAACAAACCCTAAGTCCTGTAGTGCAGATCTGGGACGATGGACCTGTCACAAACTGCAAAGTGTTCCATACATACACAGAAAAATCTTGCTCACTGTCTAGGACGATGCCTTAGTCTGGCTCTGTATACGTGTGTGTATGGAAGGGTGTTGTGAATGATGGTAAAAACCTTCTCTGAGACACGTTGGCTCTGGCTCTCCCTTTCTCCATTGACTTTCATCTCTCCTTCCCCCCTGCACCCGCCACCCCTCTCCTCTCTCTCTCTCCCTCTCCCTCTCTCTCCCCACACACTCAAACTCAGAGGGGAGAAGATGAGATCATTGAGACTGGGTAATAGTATTGATCTACCAGGACTGACTCGGGCTTCTGCCATTACACTGTATGTATGTTTGTGTTGTGCGCTTGTGACACTGCACTTTTGGCCATCTTGCCAAGTAACTCCCATTGAAGTGATAATGGAAGTGAAACTTACAGGCACAAGGCTGTGCTTGGCTTTCCTTGTTGCAGTGGGACAGATAAAATAAATGACATGATTGGCCCAGCAGTCTGTGTGCCAGTTTGTTCGTACTGTGAAAACAATATGAGTCAATTTGCCACACAAAGTTGTGTTGTTGTGTGTGTGTGTTTGTCTGTGTTCTGTCTGTGTGTGTGTCTGGTGTTCTGGGTCTGTGTGTGCTTACTACAGCAGATGACGTTGTGTGCAACAATGTCCCCCTGTCATTTCTTCTGTTGAGAGTATTGTCCTTGTTGCCAAGCAAACCAGCTGTTGGTAACATAAGCACCCTCACACCACACACCATGCACACAACCCACACCCCCAGCACGGGAAATACAGAGGACATCACTCCCCATGCTGAAGTTTCAGACTAGGAATGTGGGTAGGAGTGTGTGTGTGGCTCATGTCATCCTGTTGGTATTTGTTTTCTTTTTTATCTCATTGAGTGAATGTTAACGGAGATTGTGAGTTTTTTGTAACTCAGAAATTAAAGTTTTCCATTTGATGGTCAGACAGAGAAAGATTCACCCGATTTGGCTTTTTGTCTGTTTGAAAGGATTGTCAGCTGCAAAGTGGTGGCACAGTAGTGAGCATTTATGAAAGCAGGACTGTGTATATGGAATCGACTCAAAAATCATAATAAAGAATAAATTCATTGATCGTTTCGACTTTGGACAACAATGGAAGTCTGTCTCAGAGGAATAAGATATGCGGCTTTGCATATTCAGAAAATCTTTTATGAACAAATCAGTTGTTTTTGGGTCTTTTCATGTGTTGATGACAGAACAATATTTAACATCCCCAAATCTCCTTTAAATGAATAAAATATAAATGAAATACATAATAATATACATACATACTATACATGAAATAATATGAATAAAATAAAAGAACAAATATTTGAATATGTACAGGATGGGAAACAAAATGTGCAACTGCTTAAAAAATATGCTAAGATGTATGCTAAATGTAAATAAACCAATTGTGCAGTTGCACTTAGTGCAGTAGGGTGGTGCAAAAGTCTTATCTAGCACCCAGTGATGAAATGTTAAAAATGATCTCTTCGCTGAAGATTATTTATACAAATTGTCAACCACATATGCTCTAAAGATAAAAATCTCTCAAGTTAGCTGTTCATGACGATATTTAGCTGAAATACACCAAGCTGAGGGCCCCTCCCGTTCACACTGTTCCACATTTCATAGAGGATTAGAGTAACCATCTGAAACATTTGCAGTTGAGTGAATGCCAGCATTTAAAGGCTCTTACTCCTAATTCTGTACAGTGTGGGTCACTGTATACTAGGCCGTACCACGGAGCAGTTGTTTCGATAAAGAGGAACTGACATAGACCATTTGACAATCTCGACATTATTTTAGTCACGGTCCATTTCTCATTTCTTGTCGTTTCTTCCCCTTTCTTATCGGAGCCTTGGTGTCAATGGTGTATGCTTAAGCTTTACTTTACAGTGTCTTTCCTTTCACCCACAGACAAGGGGTGGTAACGGTTCACAAAATTCTCAATTTATGTCACGGTTTTGGGGCCAGGTATTATTTTTATAAACACGTGCATTACCATTTCAACATGCCTTCATTATTTATTTGGCAAAAAATGTTTGCCTTTACATCATTCTCTAAACACTTCTTCATTTAATCTCATTACAGAATAGAAACTATTTTTTTTAATAAAATGGCCACATCATACACTAAGGCCATCAGCAAGGGAAGCATAAGCTCAGCCGGCACTAGACTTTTTAGTAACCTAAACATTCTTAACAAAATAGGTTTTCCACTTGAAATTAAAGTATTTTAATACAATGAGGAGAATGGCTGGATTCTTATCAAAAGGTGAAGTGCCACTGTGTTATCAAAAAAAAATAAAACACATCAGTGCAACATAACCCAAACATACAATGTAAACTGTTTTCAAAACAGCACTGCTCTGTTCATTCTATTTTTATGTCCTCTGCAAGCACCACATAGTTCAGGATTTACTGTGCTAGTGAATGTCGGTGGATATTATAACCGCTCTAGAAAGTTACTTTAATCATATGGCAAAAATCCTGCATCCTCCACAACTGCATATCTTACGCTATAAACCCGCCCAGTGCTTTAGTTACAGATTGGACGTCCTAATCTGCATGGAGAGGATGTTTAAATGCTGCAGGGAGAAGGAGTTGCTTCTTCCTACCCAACTCTCATCCGTGGGCTGTCAACGGTATGTCTCCGTAAATGTGCCCTCGTAGTGGAATTTTGCTGCTAGCATAAGCAGCACACGTTGCACAGTCCTTGCACACAGTTGCTGCATATCCACCACTTTCCCCATCATTTTCAGGTAACATTAAAACCATAATGCTCTCAAAACGCACACAGAGACTAACTGACAGCCCCCCCACCCCCAAATAACTTTAATGAAAGCTTTTTTCTGCACCAGCCTTTTGACTGAAATCTCTGAGGCTAAAATGAACTGAACAATACACACGTCCCTGATCTGTGACTACATGACCTAATGGTGATAAACTAAGGATACTCTTTGTATATTTGTGTGTTTTTAAAAGCTAACACTTGGGGGCAGTCTTCATTGTCCTGGTTTTCTAATCCAGTAGAGTCTCTGTCATGTGTGGCCTCAACTGCATTTTTCTACATTCTCATCATCTCCAACCATCTCTGTCTCTCTCTCCTTTGTCCATCTCTTTTTCTGTCTGTAGTTTTGCCAGCTTTGGTGACAGGCTGGTGATGGGAAGGACCAGTCAGGGAGAACAGCCAAACTGTCATCCTTCGCTGTATGGAGCGACTGCCTCGCCCATGGTGAGGAAAAAAACAAAACACAAATTGTCAGCCTCAGGACTAGACAATGCCTCTAGTATATACGTCATATAATAGTGATGATGGAAACCAGGATATAGAGGAATACATTTTTGAGTGATTGATTTCTAGCACCACATGTAATATGACAGATATCAGAATAATACGTTTTGTCACACAAAGATCTTAATCCCTAAAATGGTTCCAGGACTGATGTTTCAAGTTCAGGCACTGACTGTAGATGAATGAAAGGTGCAATGTGAAGAACGGTGTTTGTATTGTGGTCTGGTATTATGTTAAAAGAGTCAGACAAGGCAACCTTTAGATCAGTTGTAGTTATTCTAGTTATTCGAAAGAATGCACTATCAAGACGGAGCAGTATTCCATTACTGCCACTTCCACATTAATAGAGATTCACCACAGCTGAGAGCACACTTGCCATTTGGGCTCCCTCACTGGAATTAAAGGAATTACAAAGGCTACATCTCCACTCGCTTGTGTTATCTACTCACAGCACACATGCGCATCCCCCAGATTGTAACCTCCTCTGCACTCTGTAATCTGCTCAAACCCCTGATGAGCTGTTTGGCAGAACCTTCTTTTCTCATTCTACTTACAATCCTTCTCCCACCCTCCCATTTCTATCTCTCTTTCGACCAGTATGTTTGGGAAAAGCTACTTCCTGGTTTTAAACACAAGAACTTCCGCAGTCGAGAAGGAATTTGCCTCTGTCTCAGTGCCACGCTCAGCACGTAAGTAGCTTCCCCCTCTTCATCTGTATCACTTTCAGGGTGAAATGCGAACAGATTACATTGTAAATTGTAAAGCTATTAATGTATCATATTTTATCTCATCTTGTGGGCAGCGCTATATGTTAGTCCTTACATAAAACATAAACATACCGTATTCTAATTGTACTTACTCTAAAACCAACTAATTGATTTCCTATCATCTATATATATCTATTATATATATCTATATATTATATATATATATAATTTTTTTTTTCTTCAGTCATTGTGTTTACACCAGAGGGTCAATTTATTCCTATGTGTTTTATTACTATCTGCATTAACACACACCATTTGTTTTGTTCAAGAACACACAGTCTCTGTGTCCAGGGTTAATCTTCTTAACATTTTTTGTGTGACTCTGTGTAGCCGGCACACGAATGGCACCACCCCTTTTGTCATGTGGAGTTAACAACCTTAAAGGAAACATGTCGGCTATGTTGCTTTTAAAAGATTTCAAAATCTGTTCTCTAATCACACCGGCCTCAACTCTTGAATGGTCTATTTTCAGCCTTCAGGCCTGATGCAGCACTTGTTTTTACTATTTTTAAAATGGGAACTGACTGTATCTTACTATGTTCTGAGGAAATTTGCTGGCCCATTTAAATGAAAATAGACCATGGAAATTGTCTCACAACTTATTATTTTCTTTCAATACAGCTGACTTGCAAATGGTCATATTAATGTCACATAATAGCTGCTTTTTTCTCTGTATGGCGTTTTGACTTAATTTACATTGTATTTTATACACATTTGTATGTAGTCTGCTTGTTCCTAAATTAATTGTGTTGTTCTTATCTTCATTAATTAGTTATTAGAGCATTTTTTGCTCTTGTTGAATACCACACAGTCAGGGATTGTAGCGACACAGCTGTCATAGTTACTCTGCGTTTTGCAGATCATTAAACATACACTATGACATAAGACACAGATGCTTTCTGTCTCTACCTCTTTGAGAGCAGCTTGAAGGCAGTTGAGATCTGTGCAGGTTGTAAATTACTGTAGTTGTCCTTCAGGTTACCACACAGCTAATCTGGGCTGTTAGAATGGCAATGCTAGTCTTAGCATCTTTTTGCTAATGGGTTTTGACACTGTTGTGCTTAATGCTGAGCTGCTACTGATAGTTAAGATAAGTATTGGCCACACAACTAAGGTATCCATTAAGCCTGAGTAACTGAGTATAACATGGCACACACATGGTCTTCTGGTTTTTCCATGTTTTATATGGTATTGTTGTTGTAGGTCATGGTTCCAGATATTATAGTAACGGACAAAGCTCAATGCAGTGCATTGTAAGATACACACTTAAATGGTTAAACACAAGGAAATGAAGAAGCCTCTACATGTTTGGTCTTATTATGTAGTGTAGCAATGCTGTACGTCGTTACACAACTCAACCGAGTTCCTTGTGGCGGTTAAATCAGATTAACACCTTGACCACTTTTCTACGAAAATGATGTAACCATGTTTATCTTAGTTTTAAAATTCTTTTGTGTTACTCTATTATTGGAGATATTCTCCATACACCTAGCCAGACATTTCTAATCACTAGCAACTTAATTAGTTTTGGTAACCCCTTTTCCTTTTCTTTTATGGCTTTCTCTTTCCAGGTATGGAGCCCAGCCATTGAGCCAGTAAAACTAGTTCCTCATCTCTGCTCTCTGACTGGAGACCGAACCCACAGGTAAGAGACATTGCACTGTAGCGATATGATACATCACATATTCCTATGTGTCTGTTTATACTGTAATTTCTGTGTGTTTGAGTGAGTGGTAGAGGTACTATGTTTTTTTCCTCTGCCATCTGTACTATTCTAAGTTTGAGGTTTAGCCCTCAGCATCCAGATTGTGTTGGCAGGCATCGTAAGGCATCTCTGTGATTATTACTGTTTTATCCCCCCACCCAGCTTCACTGCTAAATCATAGCACCATGAACCCACACAACAACACTAGGTGTGGTGGGTGTGGTGGTGTGTGTGTGTGTGTGTGTGTGTGTGTGTGTGTGTTGTGTTTGTGTGTGTGTGTGTGTGGGTTGTGTGTGTGTGTGTGGTGGTGTGTGTGGTGTGTGTGTGTGTGTGTGTGTGTGTGTGTGTGTGTGTGTGTGTGTGTGTGTGTGTGTGTGTGTGTGTGTGGTGTGTGTTGTGTGTGTGTGTGTGTGTGTGTGTGTGTGTGTGTGTGTGTGTGTGTGTGTGTGTGTGTTGTTTTAACCTTTGTGGAGTCGCACCCCAAAGCTGAAATCTGCGCCATCGTCTACCCAATGATTATCTACCCACTAACTGTCATGACCAATCACAATCCTCAACAGGCCTGCCCACCCTCAGTTGCAGAAAATCCCTTTAACAGCACCCCACTGCACAATCAATACAGCCCATTAGGGGGATAAGTACTTTGTTTGTCAAATTTGTTCAAATTTTCCATCCTTAGGTGGTGAACAGTGGCTGCAATCTCTGGAATTATTAAGAAGTTGACCATAATTGTAAAAACACACCAATTTACATTGCATCATCACATCACACTTTGCGTAAACACACTTGTTATCTGTATGCTTATTTAGCAATCTGCGTGTATACGAGCGGACAAAATGTACACCCCCTTGGCCGTGTTATGGCAGCTTGGCGTGTTTCACAGGAAGAAAGCAATGGATAAGTTTAGGAAACGTGACACATGTTGGGTTTATGAAATAATTACCGGGTGGGTTTAGGAAAAGAAGAACGGGGTTGCTTTAGTAAAAATCAAAGTTGACATTTGAATTTGAAAATGTGACACACAGGCCCCGATCCCCAGTCTCCTGGGTGAAAGTCCTGTGTTTTACCCCCACCATCCCAACCATTCCTTTAATATACTCGCGAGGCATAAATTCACACCGTTGAGAACACGCTAAAAAGCGAATATAGCGTCTGATAACACACCAATAATGGCATATGAATTGGCGTGTCAATACCGCCATTTCATGGAGATCATCTGTGTTTTTTGTATTGTTTTGTGTGGTAATTTGGTAATGTCTGCTGTCTGTAGGTACGTGAGTCCTCCATAGCAGCATTGGTGGATGTTTTCGTCACGTTGGAGAGAGGGTCCGGCAGATGGCAAAGAGAGGACTGCCTGCTGCACGGTGAGATTATTTTCTGTGTGTCAGTTATTGATAAGCTCGGTAAGCACTGGTTATATCTTTATTTATACGTGGGGGTGTGGCCTGTCTTCACAGTAGGAGATGAGTTTGTGTGGAGGGCTTGTGGGTCCCGTGGCCTTGGCACTCAGTCTGTCCCAGGCCACCATGCACCACTCTGCCCTCACACATAGAGAGGCTTTCATCTAGACACATGCTGACTGACTGGTGGAGGAGGCAGATGGGTACAAAGGAATTGGGGCGGAGTAACAGAGTTGAGGAAAATTGGAGAAAGTGTGTGCTCATGTCATCGTAGAGATCCATTTCGTCCTTTGGTCGTCCTGGTTACATATATTGGGTTGAGGTTTATTCTAACACACAGTGACCCCCTCTCCCTCTTTCTACCTTGTGTGATCTGAGCAGTTAGCCAGTGTGTGTGTGCTGACTGCTCAGTATGAGTCTTGCGCGTGAATGCTGGCCGTGGCTACGTGTCATGTGTTGCGCATATTAAGCCTGTTTCCAGTGTAAACACGCTGTCTTTCTGTTACATGTGGAGGTGGACAGATGCATAGATTTAAGTCTGAAATCATTGCTTGTTCTTCTGTAGATGTTTTGTTAAGTATTATTACATTATAAATTATTGGAGCACTGATATGAGTAAGGTGGGGTTCTGTGTGCCTGAGTGTGTTTGTTGTTAGTATATAGTTGCACGGTGGAATGCAGGGCTGTGGCCAGGGTCTTACTGACCAGATCACATATCAACTCTGTCGAACTTGCATCAGAATGGAGAAAAGAGGAGTGTTGAAGGCCAAGAATAAGAAGACCATAATGAAATCAGAAAGGCTACTTCGGTTTTATGAAATATCACAATCCACAAGAGATGCACATCTCACCCCGGCATCCTCTTTACCCTCCGAGTTTGAGTTAGCCACTTTCACTATTTGGCATATTCTGCATAGCCCACTTAGCCAGGCAAAATAAAATAATCCATCATAAGTAAAAAACATGCCAATTTCTTCATGTGGAGCCTTATCAAACTATCATTGTTATAGTAAATTTTACTGTCATTCAGTCTGGTGAAGACCCGCTGTTTTGTAACGGTTGATGAATATATTTTTACTATATTATATTTTCTGAAATAAAAAATTGAATCACAAAAAAATTAATCACAGGTTACACATAAGGTGCATATGTGAATCACCTCTTATCCTGCCCTGTACACACCATTTTAAATGTAATATTCAATGCAAGCACCTCATGAATGCTGGTCAGTATGTTAATAGTTGTATTTCTTAGCAGGTTTGTCACTAGCAGTATTAAAGTTTGGACCAATAACATTAAATGTAATGATTGTGCGAGAGCTTAACGCTGTATTTCCAGACTTTGACATTTGATGAAGCCAAGAAAAGATGGAAAAATTTGTCAAAGGCATCAAGTGACAGATTAGACATTTGTATATGTCACAAAAGTTAGATTTTATTTCCATCATTTACACTTTCAATAACAGAAACAAAAAATAGCTTCTGCAAAAGTTTGGGCACCCTGCAGAGTTAATACAGTCGTGGTCAAAAGTTTTAGAAATGCTACAAAGATTGGATTTTACAGAGTTATCTCATTCCGTGTTTTAGATATTTTTGTCAGATGTTACTATGGTATACTGAAGTAATAATACATTCATAAGAGCCAACAGCTTTTATTGACAATTACATTCAGTTTATGCAAAGAGTCAATATTTGCAGTGTTGACCCTTCTTTTTCAAGACCTCTGCAGTTCACCCTGGCATGCTGTCCGTTAACTTCTGGACCTCATCCTTACTCCATGGCCGTCCTTCTTGTTAATCAATTCTCAAAGTTTGTCAGAATTGTGGGTTTTGTTTCTTCCACCCGCCTCTTGAAGATTGACCACAAGTTCTCAATGGGATTAAGGTCTTGGGAGTTCCTGGCCATTGGCCCAAAATGTTGATGTTTTGTTCCCTGAGCCTTTGGTTACACTTTGGCCTATGGCTAGGTGCTCCATAACGCTGGAAAAGCCCAAGTTGGTCTCCAAACTGTTTTTGGATGGTTGGGAGAAGTTGCTCTCTGAGGATGTTTTGTACCATTTTTTATTCATGACTGTGTTTTTAGACAAAATTGTGAGTGCGACCCACTCCCTTAGCTGAGAAGCAACCCCACACAGGAATGGTCTCAGGATGCTTCACTGTTGGCATGACACGGACTGATGTAGCCGCTCACCTTGTCTTCTCCAGACAAGCTTTTTTTTCTGCATGCCCAAAACAATCGGGAAGGGATCATCTGAAAAATGACTTTGTCCCATCCTCAGCAGTCCAATCCCTGTCCCTTTTGCAGATAATAATCTGCCCTGATGTTTTTCCTGGAGAGAAGTGCTTCTTTGCTGCCCGTCTGAACACCAGGCCATCCTCCAAGTCTTGGCCTCACTGTGTGTGCAGATGCACACTCACACTGCCTCCTGACACTCCTGACCAAGCTCTGCATGGAGGACCCCAATCCCACAGCTGTATCAACTTTAGGAGACGGTCCTGGCGCTGCTGGACTTCTTTGGATGCCCTGAAGCCTTCTTCACAACAACTGAACCTCTCACCTTGAAGTTCTGATGGTTGTTAAATGGTAGATTTAGGTGAAATCTCCTTGCGCAATATCTGGCCTGTGAAGCCCTTTTTGTGCAAAGCAATGATGAAAGCACTGTTTTCTTTGCATGTAACCATGGTAACAGAGGAAGAACAATGATTTCATGCACCACTCTCTTTTTAAAGCTTCAAGTCTGTTATTCTACTAAACCAGTATGACAGAGGGACTCAAGCCTGGTCCTCATCACACATCTCCACTGTGTTAACAAAATAAGACTGTCTGATGTCAGCTGGTCCGTTAGTGGCAGGGCTAAAAGCAGTGAAAATGTTTTTTAACATTAAGTTCATTTTATTGAAAGGAGGGACTTTGCAATTCATTGCAGTTCATCTGATCACTCTGCATAACATTCTGGATATGTGCAAATTGCCATCATAAAATTGAGGCAGCAGACTTTGTAAAAATTACTATTTGTGTCTTCTCAAAACTTTTGACCACGACTGTGCTGCCCCTTTGACAAGTATCACAGCTTGGAAACGCTTCTTGTAGCCAGCCAGAGTCTTTCAATTCTTGTTTGAGGTATCTTCGCCAATTCGTCTCTACAAAAGTATTCCAGTTCTTTGAGATTTCTTGGCTGTCTGTCACGTACTGCTCTTTAAGGTCTATCATGATTTTCAATTATGTCAAGGTCAGGAGATTGTGAAGGCCATGGAAAAACCTTCAGTTTACCGCTCTTGATGTAATCCACCGTGGATTTTGAGTGTGTTTAGGATCATTATCCATTTGTAGAAGCCATCCTCTCTTTAACCTCAGCTTTTTCACAGATGCATCAGTTTAGCGTCCAAAATTTGCTGACATTTTATTGAAACCATTTTTCCTTCTACTCGTGAAATGTTCCGGTGCCACGGGCTGCAATACAACCCCAAAGCATGATTGTCCCCCCCCCCCCCCCCCCCCATGCTTAACAGTTGGACAGAGGTTCTTTTCATCAAATTCTGTGCCCTTTCTTCTCCAAACGTACCTTTGCTCATTCCGGCCAAAAAGTTCTATTTTAACCTAATCGGTCCACGAAAATTGTTTCCACATGCATCAGGCTTCTCTATATGTTCATTTGCAAACTTAAAATGCTGATTTTTGTGTGAGACATAGAAGAGGTTTCCTTCTGATGACTCTCCTGAAGAAGACATATTTGTAGACAAGTATCTCTTTACAGTGGAATGGTGTACCACAACTCCAGTGTCTGCCAGGTCTTTCTGGAGGGATCGTGCAGTCAAACGTGGGTTTGGATTTGCTTTTCTCACAATCCTGCAAGCTGTTCTGTCTGATATTTTTCTTGGTCTTCCAGGTCTTGCTTTAACTTCCACTGTTCCTGATGACTGCCATTTCTTTATTACATTCCGAATAGAGGACATTGGCATCTGAAAACACTTTGCTATCTTTGTATAGCCTTCTCCTGCTTTGTGAGCGTCAACTATTTTCAGTTTCAGTTTTCTAGACAACTGCTTAGAAGAACCAATGGTACTGATTGTTGGGGCAAGGTCAGATGAGTCTGGGCATTTAAAACCTTAAGATTGACATCACCTGGTCTTTCCAGACGATGATTGAGAACTATCCATGACACTGTCAGGTCTCAGCTTTCCAAAGGGGGCTGATGATTGAAATAAAATCTTAACTTTTTGTGACATATTATACTGATGTCTAATCTATCATTTGATGCCTTTTGGAGATTTTTTCCATCTTTTCTTGGCTTCTTTATGCACATTAATACAAATTTTTACCTGGGGTGCCCACACTTTTGAGCCCCACTGTATGCACAGTATTAAAGACAGATATTTAGTTAACCATCGTCAAGATGGAGAGCTACCAGCGTGATCCCACGCCCCACCCTGTCAGACACATGCTAATCTCAGGCGCGGGCGGTCGGGGAATTGACAGTGTCCGCACTTTGTGCTGTGCTGCGCAGGGTGCAAGTAGGGCCCCTTAAGGCCCCCCCCCCCCCCCCCCCCCCCCTTTACAGTTTCTCTCTCTCTTGTCAGTAGCAGCTCACTCTGTCTGGACTTGGAAAATACTCACCGGCCACTTTATTAGGTACACTGTCCAAATCTGTCAAACATAAATCTAGCAGCCAATCACAGGCGGCAACTCAGGGCATTTAGGCATGGACATGGGGCGTTT
Organism: Etheostoma spectabile; assembly: GCF_008692095.1. Taxonomy (NCBI): domain Eukaryota; kingdom Metazoa; phylum Chordata; class Actinopteri; order Perciformes; family Percidae; genus Etheostoma; species Etheostoma spectabile. Next base: position 2,849,049 of record NC_045746.1, read on the forward strand.
CTCAATACAAGTAAGCAAAGAACGGACTTGTGGTCTGGGGAGACCGTACTTGCTAGCTGTATCTGGAAGACTGAACTCGCAAGTTCAGAAGCACACAAACGCTGTTGACAGTTTTGAGACGAAGCGTTGCTTCTGTTATTGCGCAACACCCCAGCAAAGAGGGCGCTTGCCACTTTATAGTTAGCTTGATGTGTGTATTCCTAATAAAAGCAAGGACGGTCACCCTTCACACGCTTGTTATTTTGTTGTTTAGTCTTCCAGGTTTTCAATTAAAGTGCTATTAAGTATCACGGGCCAATAAACTATAAATACCGACACAACGGCGGGGGAAAAATCCTTGTAAACTTTGTTCGGATTCAATTTTAATTGAAAGCAGAAAGAAACGTTAAAATAGGCATTAAAATTATAGATGGACTGGGTAAAGTTAGTCACTGCCATCTGTATACGTTACCGAGAGGCAGAAGAGGATCCTGCGAGGGAGGGAGCCAGGATGAGGAGGACAGATAATATATGACAGCGGAAAAAATTGTAAAATATCTTACAATTGTGGACCCGCTTTGCTGCAGTGGTCTGTCTAAATGTGGGGCCAGAGGGGTCTGTATAACGTGGGGCCAGAGGGGTCTGTGAGCTGACGACTGACCGGCTCGCGAGATCATTCCCGGCTGGCGTAGCAAGCTCGCCCGCCGGGGTTTGCGGAGCTTTCAAATCCGAAGGCTTTTTTTATTCACCATCAATTTTCGTTGAATGCCGCATTCAAAATCACAACGCTGATTTCTCGCCTTAAAACATCTTAAAAATGAATTATTGATTTAATAATAGACGTAAATTGTGAAAATAGTTGTACCGGAAACCATAAGCGCTTACCCGAATTGAATGCGGGATACTGCCTCGGCCAAGTTCACACAAGTTACCATCCGATGTATCTCGGAAATGGGCGTGTCGAGATCACATCCGGGGATTTTAACTGTTCTTGGCGAAATGTTAACTGTGTATTGGGTCAGTACTTTGGCCACCAAACATGACGTTTCACAAGGACACAAGGACACAAGTCCATAGAAGAACACATATTGAGAAACGCCTATGGTCAAGAGAACTCCTGCAGTTCAAACCGAGCATCAGTATGGGGAAGAAGGTGATTTGAGTGACTTTGAACGTGGCATGATGTTGGTGCCAGAAGGGCTGGTCTGAGTATTTCAGAAACTGCTACTACTGGGATTTTCACGCACAACCATCTCTAGGGTTTACAGAGAATGGTCCGAAAAAGAAAAAACATCCTGTGAGCGGCAGTCTGTGGGCGGAAATGCCTGTTGATGCCCGAGGTCAGAGGAGAATGGCCGACTGGTTCGAGCGATAGAAGGGCAACAGTGACTCAAATAACCACCGTTACAACAAGGTGGGCAAGAGAGCACTCTGAACGCACAGTACGTCGAACTTTGAGGCAGATGGGCTACAGCAGCAGAAGACCACATCGGGTGCCACTCTTTCAGCTAAGAACAGGAAACTGAGACTACAATTTGCACAAGCGTCATCGAAATTGGACAATAGAAGATTGGAAAAACGTTGCCTGGTGATGAGTTCGATTTCTGCTGCGACAGTCGGATGGTAGGGTCAGAATTTGGCGGTCTACAACATGAAAGCATGGATCCATCTGCCTTGTATCAACGGTTCAGGGTGGTGGTGGTGTCATGGTGTGGGGAATATTTTCTGGCACTCTTGGGCCCCTGGTACCAAATGAGCATCGTTTGCAACGCCACAGCCTACCTGAGTATGTTGCTGACCATGTCCATCCCTTATGACCATAATGTACCCAACTTCTGATGGCTACTTCACGCAGGTAATGCGCCATGTCATAAAGCTGGATCATCACAGACGGTTTCTTGAACATGACAATGAGTTCGCTGTACTCAAATGGCCTCCACAGTCACCAGATCTCAATCAATAGAGCATCTTTGGGATGTGGTGGAACGGGAGATTCGCATCATGGATGTGCAGCCGACAAATCTGCGGCAACTGTGTGATGCCATCATGTCAATATGGACCAAACCCTGAGGAATGCTTCCAGCACCTTGTTGAATCTATGCCACGAAGAATTGAGGCAGTTCTGAAGGCAAAAGGGGGTCCAACCCGTTACTAGCATGGGGTACCTAATAAAGTGGCCGGTGAGTGTAGACTGTAATGTATCAGCATGCGGTAAGCTCTGCGCCCCGGTTTGGGCACAGCGGTCTCGAGCGAGAGAGAAGAGGCGTTAAGGTAGAACCCTTATCGCACTTTCCTTTATCCTCTCACAAGTGTGTTGACGTCTTGCACCTGCACAGAACGTACACTCAAGCATCGCTTTGGTGTGTCCTGAGTCACTTTTTTGACCTCAGGGACTCCACTAATCAGTCCGACTGCATTTTCGGTTGGCCGGCGGGTTGGTGTGTCAGAGCCTTTAGAATCCGTCAGGAAGTTAGTGTGTCCTACCAAGCCTATTTGTACCCGGTACGCTATTGACAACATTATCTTCACTTCACCTCTTCAACTTTAGCAGTCTAGATAACAGACAATTACTTGTCCTGCTGTTATAACAGACATGAACTTATCACAGACAGTTGCCTCAATCATAGACTCACAGCAGTGCGTTACTGCCATTCAGGGAGCAGCGCCGCTGCAGAATGAATAAAGGAAAAACCTAAGAATTAATATTTGACGTATTTTTGGCATTAAAAAATGATTTTTCTGGCCTGTGGTGGGTTCCAATTATATCATTATAGAGGAAACACTGTACAAGCAAACCATTGCAGAAATTAAATCCAGGTTGTTTTTTCTATAGGCTCCGGATTTGTATAGCCTGGTAATAAAGGTTAAAATAAATAGTTTACTAACTGTCCGTTAAATTTTAGGAATTGTGTTACTCCACAATTTAGTTTCATCCCAAAAGGGGTTCCAGAATTTTAACAGAACTGGAATATTGTTTTATCATTCAGGTCAGTTAATCTGGACAGTATTCTGCACTACACACTGTAAATGTGCAAATAAGTTTTAGTCAGTGTCAGATTAGATCACTCATGTTACAGTGAACCTAATAACCCCTCTCAGATGGACAGTGACACTAAACCTGCTTTGGCCAAATGGGTCAGCGAGAGTCCTCTGATCTGGCAGTTGACCCAGCTCCTTAGCTAAAGTCAGCAAACAAGTTGTACTGTACCGATTAGAAAAATGAAAGCACAAATCCCCATGGAACTACGCTACAGCATCGTAATTTATGGTAACGTTACTAATTAAACAAACCACCCTAGTAGATGAAACACCACAGACGCACTAACTACATGCTACCTTAACGCATGTAATGGTGTTTTGGTGGATTTTTAACGTTGGAAAGCCGACTGGACTTGCAATTGCGGGCGGGGCGTCCTCTGGTAACAATCCATAACATCATGGGCTAGCTAACGTTGCTGTTATCTAGGTGATGCTACGCCTGTATTGCAAACTTGTTTGATGGATCCAAACCATAGTGTGACCAATCTCATTAAAATGCTCTAATGGTAAATTTGCGGTTATACAAAAATAACCACGGTTATGTGAAATAATTACTCTATAGCAGTATTTCTCTTTATACTGTAAATGTGTTTACTGGTATTTCTAAGGTCTAGCAGTGATTTGTATGGAAGTACTGTTGTAGACCTGAGTACCTGTTAACACCATGGGATTAACGTGTGACAACGGTCTCCTATTAGTTGGTCAAATGCTGTTTTGAATTTCCTGTTTGAAAAGGAAATGAGCTACCTAAAAGGTGTAAATCATCTGGAGTTGAGGGGATCTTTCTTCAATGACAGTCAACCACAGATTGAGAGCTCAGTGTAAAAGGTGCAGGAGTGTGAAGATGGGATCCTGGATGTAAATAAGGAAGTGGGTGTAAAAAAGCGGACAAAAGGGAGCCAGGGAGTATAGGCAGATGTAGAGGGGGGAGGAGCAGCAGCCTTGCTTTCTGTCTGCGCTAGCTGTACAGCCCCTCCCCCTCTGACGAGTGTGTATGTGTTGGTGTCTGGGAGGGAGGTTATGTAAAAGGGTAACTGAATCTCTTCGCACCCTGTCACTGGCCTATTTGTCTCTCACTCAACACACACAAATGCACGCAAAGACCCTGTCTGAGATTTAACTCTTTGTACAACTGGGGAGATTTCTCAGTGGGTGCGTGGGCTCATCAGCATACAGTACGTATGTGTGACAGTAGGTGGGGCTTTGTTGTATGCCAGCAGCATATATTGTTTTTTTACTCTCTCTCTCTCTCTCTCTCTTGCTCTCTCTATCACACGCCCTCCCTCCATCCTCGTGTCTTCCTCCGTCCCTCCCTCCTTCTTGTAGCCACTGCACCATGTTGGATACAAAGAGCTGAGGGAAGCCGAGGACCGGAGTGTGTCACTAGCATGGGAGCTAATGCAATGTTGCGCAGTAACATATCAATCAGTCCACTTGGAAATACTGAGGCAAAGGAGTAGAGAAGACAAAAGGCTGGGCTATTTCTGAAACAAAGAGGCTAATTAGAATGCTAATGAAAGAAAGGGAACCATGGGAAAACGCTGAACGGTGGAGGAGCCCATAGCAACGCTAATCATCAGTTATTATGACCTGCTAAGCTGTCTTATAGTTGTGGACCAGCACCCAGACACTAAAAGACAGACCGAGGACGGTGTGTATGACTCTTATTCTTGTGTGCTCACATCAGTTGCTAACCTATTGACAAGGAGACATTAGGGCATGTTACTGGGAGTGTCATACTAGTCATGTGTAAAAAAAATAAAAATAAAAAGTGTATCTGCTCAGTGTGCAGGAGATGTTAAAATATATTATTTGTGCAAAGATGTGATTTTTGATGCGGACAGTTGTACATGTACAACATGTGACTGAGCAGATCTAGCTTGGGATTGTGTGTTTGGTGCTGGGCAAGATGTCAGAAGGACTTGTGTTGTGTTGCTGCACCTTCATAAGTGTGACTGGCACAATAGACACACCCACCCACTAACATGCAGGCAGGCAGGCAGGCTGTCCACATGTTGCTGATACTTTACTTTCACTTGGGATTAATAGCATCTTGCCTGTCTCTAGGTCAAAAGTGTGTGTGTGTGTGTGTGTGTGTGTGTGTGTGTGTGGGTGTCGTGGTGGCTGTTGTGTGTGTGTGTGTGTGTGTGTGTGTGTGTGTGTGTGTGTGTGTGTTCTCATTTTCTTGGTCACGATCCCGCCAATGAAGATGATTGCATATTGTTCTGCTGTTTTCATTTCTATAGCTTTGTTGTGTGTGTTCTGCTGTAACATTTCTTCTTCTCTCTTTTCAGGTTACAGACGTTATTCACTCGTTTTGATGAAGCCTTGAATTCAGGCAACATGGCTCTCAGCCCTAGTCACGGTCAGTGCCTTCCTTTTTATTTTGCCACAGTTGCATTGGCCTCTGAGAGCCGCTAAGTTTAGTCATGTTGTCAAGATGTGTGTGCTGTGTGTATCAGATTGCGTGGGGCTGTGGATCTCTGGGAGCCTCAGGCTCAACCAGTGTTGTTTGACCATGGGAAGTTATAATGGTATTGAGGACACCCCACAGCAATGTTTCACTTTATTCTTTTTACTTTTCAGAATATAAACGTTGGTACAGTTGCCCTTTAGGGATTTACTGACACACCCATGAAACCCTTCAGTACCTTCTTGCATATGTTTTGGAATTGTGATTGTCAGACTTAATGATTTTGTGTGAACATTGTTAACTGAACATAGTGGTCTCTCTTTGTGGTTGGCAAGAGAAGCTGTTAGCTTCTATTGTGCAGTTTCTACCAACAAATGCATTATTTGATAGGCAAATCACTGGCTTAATGTAAACCTTGTACAAACATAATTTCAATTGCAATAGGTAAACTGATTTTAAATTTGGGAAGAAAGAGAGCTCTGGTATCAGAATGGTATCAGGAGAGAAAAGGTTGAGTATGTGTTCTTTGTGTGGTCAGTTTGGTCTGTTGTTGGTGTCAAGCAGAGCCTATCATTGTTAGCCCTAAAGTACTTTTGACAACCTCTGGTCCGTCTGGTTTTATTTTCTCAAAAAGCTTGTAAAACATCAACCCTGTTGTCCACAGTCAATCTATGAACACCATTATTCTCAGTAAAAATTGGGCTATTAGAATACACTCACCGGCCACTTTATTAGGTACCCCATGCTAGTAAGGGGTTGGACCCCCTTTTGCCTTCAGAACTGCCTCAATTCTTCGTGGCTAGATTCAACAAGGTGCTGGAAGCATTCCTCAGGGAGTTTGGTCCATATTGACATGATGGCATCACACAGTTGCCACAGATTTGTCGGTGGCAATCCATGATGCGAATCTCCGTTCCACCACATCCCAAAGATGCTCTATTGGATTGAGATCTGGTGACTGTGGAGGCCATTTGAGTACAGCGAACTCATTGTCATGTTCAAGAAACCAGTCTGTGATGATTCCAGCTTTATGACATGGCGGATTATCCTGCGAAAGTAGCCATCAGAAGTTGGGTACATTATGGTCATAAAGGGATGGACATGGTCAGCAACAATACTCAGGTAGGCTGTGGCGTTGCAACGATGCTCAATTGGTACCAAGGGGCCCAAAGAGTGCCAAGAAAATATTCCCCACACCATGACACCACCACCACCAGCCTGAACCGTTGAAAGGCAGGATGGATCCATGTTTCATGTTGTAGACGCCAAATTCTGACCTACCATCCGACTGTCGCAGCAGAAATCGAGACTCAAGACAGGCAACGTTTTTCCAATCTCTATTGTCCAATTTCGATGAGCTTGTGCAAATTGTAGTCTCAGTTTCCTGTTCTTAGCGAAAGGAGTGGCACCGATGTGGTCTTGCTGCTGTAGCCATCTGCCTCAAAGGTGGACGTACTGTGCGTTCAGAGATGCTCTTCTGCCACCTTGGTGTAACGGGTGGTTATTTGAGTCACTGTTGCCCTTCTATCAGCTCGAACCAGTCTGGCCATTCTCCTTGACCTCTGGCATCAACAAGGCATTTCCGCCACAGAACTGCCGCTCACTGGATGTTTTTTCTTTTTCGGACCATTCTCTGTAAAACCTAGAGATGGTGTGCTGTGAAAATCCCAGTAGATTAGCAGTTTCTGAAATACTCAGACCAGCCTTCTGGCACCAACAATCATGCCACGTTCAAAGTCACTCAAATCACCTTTCTTCCCCATACTGATGCTCGGTTTGAACTGCAGGAGATTCTCTTGACCATGTCTACATGCTAAATGCACTGAGTTGCGCCATGTGATTGGCTGCTTAGAAATTAAGTGTTAACGAGCAGTTGGACAGGTGTACCTAATAAAGTGGCCGGTGAGTGTATTTGTGCTGCAGATAGGTCACTTAAATGTAAAAAAAAAGGTAGGACCATACCGACAAATGAATACCTAAAACAGAACATAAATCTCACAGATATGTATGGATATCACACACAGCAATAAATGCTAAGCCAATTTCCTGCCCAGCTCAGTTTTCATATGTATTAGGAACAGTAAAAAAATATAAACATAACTTGTACAGTGGACAAAATATCTACATTATTTTAAAAAAAAATCAATTTGCTCTCATGACATTCACTTATGCCAATAATCAAAACAACATTGTCATATTTAGATTAGATTAGATTAGATTCAACTTTATTGTCATTACACATGTACAGGTACAAGGCAACGAAATGCAGTTTAGGTCTAACCAGAAGTGCAATAGCAGTAAGTGCAGGATATACAATGGTTCCGTAAGTGCAAGACATGGATATGTAATGGATAAATATAGAAAAGAATACTATTATAAACAGAGTTTTACAGATGGGTTTGTCCTATGAATACAAAATATAGATAACAAGTATTGTGAGCAAGATTTACAGCTAGGAATTTAGTGGATATTACTATAATTGCAAATTTTTACAGATATGTGCAAATAGCATAATATATTTATTGATATTACACACAACAATGCTACACAAGCATTTGTGATGTCTAAAACAGTTATACTATATATATTTGGATTCATCCAGTGCAAAAAATAAACATAATGAACTTTTTATAACTCATATAAAGGACAGACTATTTACCTTTAGGCTGCCCTGTCATAGTCTCTCTCTGTCTAACAACAACCGCAGCAGTTGGTGTCTGGTCAGCTGTTGCAGTCTGTTTACTTGGAGAGAGAGAGATAGGGAGAGATGTGGAGAAGAGCTCAGGGTGTGTAGTGCTGTAGTTGCCATGATGCCATCTCCGGTGGCAGCAAAGGGATGGAGGGAGTGTTATTTTAACACCCATCTCCCTAGGGATTAGAGCAAGGTTTTGTTCTTGTGTCCATGATAATGTAGTTGTTATGATCCAATAATAATGTGAATGCAATGTGTTCGGTTTTCTTTTCTTTTTAAATCAGGGTTGTTGTCTTGTGTCATTTGATTTAATGGGCATGAAATCAGTTTGTTATCTAGATGGAATATTTTTTGGACTGTCACTTTTCATTTAGAAAAAGACAGAAAAAAGAGAGAAAGTCAATTGGAGTAAACATTGCAACAGTTCAATGAAAGGTTTGAGAAGGAACTGGTGTAGATGGTCAACAAAATATGAAGTGGTCCTTGATACACAACCATCCTTCAAACCTGAGACACTAAAAACTCTACACTTTACCTGTAGCGTAGGACCTGACAGCATAGAAAGCAGTTCAAAAACCACGGAACAAAGAGATACTAATGGGGCAGATGTTCTCCAGGGGGAACTGTGGCTGCATTCCTGCCTGTTTGGCTTTGGCTGCCACCTCAAATGTACTTAAGTTTCTTTCTTTTGTAGTTCTCATCTACTGCAGCTTGTCATGCCACAGTTGGTTCAGTCATACAACTGTACATTGTTGGCGCATTCTCGTACCTGCCTAGGTGGGCTGCAATTAATGCAATTAAGTAATCAAAATTTAATAATTTTAAAATTGTCGATCAAATTGGACATTATTTACTTGAATAAACATTTTGGGGGAAAATTCCTATCACAGTTTTCTAAAGCCCAAAGTTTCTGCTTCACATTACCAAACATTATATTAATTTTTTTGAAAGATCGTTTTTGGGGGCATTTTTGGCCTTTATTCAACAGGACAGGGGAATGACATGCAGCAAAGGGCTGCAGGCCGGAAAGAACCCAGGCCCGCTGCGTTGAGGAGTAAACCTCTAAATATGGGTGCCTGCTCTACCAACTAAGCTATCTGGGCATCCAAAAACTAAACGTATTTAAAGTTAAAGCTGAAGTGATTGGTTAGGAAGTAATACAAAAGTAATCTGCAACTACTTTGGTACTGAATGAATCCTTTAAGTCATTTTGTAGATTAATTTTCTTTCAATCGACGATCGAATGGTATCAGCTTTGTGCATGCTCCATGAAATACTAAACTGCATTGACTTTTATATGCAAAGCAAATTTGAATCTTTCTGTTGAATAAACAAATAATGTTAGTCTGTTAGTTTTCCTAACTTGTTCCTGCCTTCTGAGCATGTTTGGTACTCAACAAGTAACAATGACCAGCCCAAGGCTCACAATCAACTCTATTTTAGGCTAGAAAATCTACCAAAAAGGTTAGCAGGAGGTGAGAAACTGAACGTGATGAGCATGAGCTAGTGTTTTTCTCTAAACACTCCCAAGAAACTATCACAAATTCAACCTCTGAGACAAGTACAGTATGCAAACTTACTTTTGTTACTATTTGTTTTTCTCTTGCCCTTGCTCCACATCTCTTTTAGGCCAGCTCTTGGCGTTTGCTCTAAGAGTCCGAGGCAGCTGTTGCTCAGAGAACTGGAGAGAGTATGGGAGGGAGGGATGGAGGCAAAGAGGGCAAATGATTAAGGGAGGAAGCTGACAGAGATCTCTCGCAGTAGGCGAGTCACAGCGCTGTGCCTATCACTGCTTCTCTCTGATTCATCATGACAGAGACAGGGAGAGACTGAATAAACAAAAGAGGAAAGGAGATAGAGAAGAAAACAAAAGAGAGGCCCAAGAGAGATAAGTGAATACAGAAAAAGACTACAGGAAGTTTCTATCCTTAACCCACTGTAACCATGGCAGTTGGAGATGATGGTAAATGGGTCTGTTTTTAATCTCATCTGGCTGTGGATGCTGGCAGTCAGACAAAGGCTTGTCAGCATATGGCTTTAGATTGAAATCAGCTTAAATTTAACTTTCACCCCAAGTGCCCTGGCTGAGATGTAGGCTACATCTCCATGTGTGCGTGTGTGAGAGGGAAAACTGGGGTGTCCTAAAATGTCTCCCATCGTGGCATACTGCATTTGTGCGTCTGTCTGGATATACAGTACAATGTGCAAGGGCATGTGTATATCCTTGCGATTCATTGTTGTTTCTTTGTGTAATTTTTCAAAATAATATGCAAGAGAGATGGAACATATTTGGGAGAGATGGTTGCTGTTATGACTTGCAGCCCGATGCCTGACTTAAACCCAGGATAACAGTGACAATAACATGAAAAAGGTACGCAACTTAACTACCCAAGCAAACCGAATGCTTAGACTGAATATTCTGTTGGGAATCATTTACAGTTTCTCTGTTTGATTTATAAATTAAAGAAAATATTTTCATTTGATTCTTGCTTTTCAATGACATATTTCAAGTGACTTGAAAAAAAACAGAATACTGTGCCTTAACTCTGAAGTAGCCTCTTATTTTCTGCCTTTTTCTCTCCCACTTTAACTATTGTGTTGGCAGCTTTCCTGTTTTCTACTCTCACTATCCAAGATTTTTTTACAACAAGTCAGTGGACAGACAATTGATGATTGTTAATTACAAACAAATAATGACTCCAGCCTTGAAAAGTGTTTCCTTTCACATTGGACCAACCTATCTGTCTGTCTGTGTGTGTGTGTGTGTGTGTGTGTGTGTGTGTGTGTGTGTGTGTGTGTGTGTGTGTGTGTGTGTGTGTGTGTGTGTGTGTGTGTGTGTGTGTGTGTGTGTGTGTGTGTGTGTGTGTGTGTGTGTGTGTGTGTGTGTGTGTGTGTGTGTGTGTGTGTGTGTGTGTGTGTGTGTGTGTGTGACAGTAGAAAAAGACATTTGTTTTGATGGAGGTTAAATTTAGATGAAACATAATTAATATTAGCTGAGAGAATTGTGTTTCTTCTTTCTAGCTTTCTAAGCATTTATCATAGGGCTGCTTAATATCATCTAGTATGGCGGTACAGTCATAAACACATCCATTGTTCAAAAGATTTGTACTTGCTGTCTAGTAATAGTTACTGACGTTTTATTTCCATCTCTCGCAGAAATCCCAAATGGAATTACAAGACACTGCTATATGTCAAACAACAAAAAATATAAAAACACATCATCAGGTAGCACATACACAAAACAAATAGAAAAATCATGATAACATTGTATACTAAACATAAAAATAAAAAAAATAGCATAACAAGCTGATAGAGAGCTCTTTTTACAAATCCTTTCTTTCAGTCTGACATGCCGTCCAGTTTCAACATTGAAAAAACAGAATTCAGCTGGATACTAGCAACTGAAAGTCCCCAGACAAAACAAAATAACTGACCTGCAACTAGCACTGTCCTCAACTAAAGACATTTTTAGTCAACTAACATTCATGATTTTGGGAATGTTGGGGGGGAATGACGCTTGTTTTAGGTGTTTGTGTAAGAAAGTAATGCATGTCACTGCCGGCGTCACCTTACTTAATGTTATTTGGTCCTGTTTGAAAATGTGCTTGTGCTAATACAAAAAAACACACCTAACTACACATAAACAAGCCCAGAGATATTTGGTGCCTTGCAAACTTACCATCAGTAGCGGCTTTCATCGCTTGCATAGCTCAGTGTTGACAGGGATTGACACACAATCACACTCACTCACTCTCTCTCTCGCAGACATGCTCATTCTGCTTCAGTGCATCTCCGGCTCTGCATAGGAAGCCATGACCCCGTTTCCAGGCTAGGGTGGTTGCCATGGCAAAGCTTTCCTCTGAATATTATGGTTTATCTTTCTTCCCGATTTGAAATTAGGACTCACAGTGTGTGTGTGAGAGACTGTGTGTGACTGTGTGTGACTGTGTGACTGTGTGTGTTTAAGAAGCTCATTTTCTCTGAGCTCTGTTGGAAATAGAGCAGTCTGACTCCTCTTAGAAAATCTGGGCCTGAAATTCAAGTGTGTCACTCACTCACTCTCTTCTCTCCCCCTTTTCCGTGTCATTTCTCTGTCCCAGAAACAACTGGGTTGCCGAAAGTGAAACATCTGGTCATTATGTCAATGCATGTATGATCAGAATTATTAAAACATTCTTAACAGTGCCAAGTTTGTATTCATGCTGCAGCCATTGATTATTTTAGTAATTGAGAATTCTACCTGTTATTCCATTGAGTAATCGGATGATAAATACTTTTGTTTCATTGAAGCAATAATAAACAATAGTTTGGTTTAATTTTTGTAAATAAAAGAAACATTTTTATTGCCAACATTGCTTACAATATCATCTATCAAAAAACTTAACATATTTAGTGCAGTTAAGTGCCATATTACATTGTTTTAAAGAAAACATTTTCTGAAATGCAATAACAACCTTAAACATAGATTAAACGTTACCTTAAGTTGTGCAACTTAACTTTCAGAACTACAAGTTTCAACCTGAGATTGATCTTTATATAGGCCTATATATATATATATATATATATATATATATATATATATATATATATATATATAGAGAGAGATACTCAACCTATTTTCATTTATATATTTGATTACAATCTAGCTCTGTTACACTTTTGCTAGTAGATCGTTGATCTGTTTCTCCATGAAGAGAGAGAGTGAGAAAAAAAATGGTGCGCAACAATCGGCTGTTTTTTTGAAGAGGTTGTCAACAAGTCGGCTCTTTCGATCAAATTGTGGTCACCATTACGTATTTTCTTGTCTTTGTTTTTGGTAGTTGTTTGGTGTAGTTTCCTCGTCCATACGACTCAGTGGTTTACTTTTGTCGGGTCCGCTTCGTGGAATGGATGATGAAGTTTGGACACTTTCTGTCGTCTTCCCCAGCCTGTCTCTTCTCTAAGCCCCTCACTATTTACGCTCTCTTTCTTCATTTTGTAATTTGCGCCGTCAGTCCTCATGGCATGTGTTGCCAGCGGCGTTAGCCCGGTGTGCGAAAGTAATAATCATCCGTGAAGACACAACATGGACGATACATTGGTAACATTGATTAAACAAAGCTTCGAGGCAAATCATTTCGCATTGAGATTTTTTAGTAATGAAATTATTCGAGTTACTCGAGGAATCGTTTCAGCCGTACTGCATTCATTCCTTCTTTTTTTTGCAGTAATTAGTGACTCATTTGTTAAACAAATAAATTAGTGAGTTTGTGTGGTGATAGCTTCTATTTACTTCTGTCTTATTTGTGGTGTCATAAGATAAAAATAAAACTGTATTCATCATAAGGGAAATTGATGCCCAGCAGTTGCAAAACAAAGTTGGAAGAGTGCAGATGGAAAGAGTGCAACTATATAAAAGACTAAGATAACAGTAGAGCAAAATGTAAACAACTTCATGGTCGTCATTGTGTGTATTGTTTAGATTTTTCAAATTGTAGCCCTTAAGGCAGACAACATATCTCTACTAAGAATCACTATACTCTCAGATGCAGCTAAACCAACCGGAGATTTCTTCACTTTCTGTTACTGAGGTTAAGCAAGTTCAGCGTAGAATGATGATACGGTTTATACCAACAACAGTGCTGTGTGAGCTTTTGGTATGGCTGTTTTTATTTGAAGTGGTGGTACTTTGTTGGCTTTACCTTGATTTCAATGTAGCCAGTGAGTCATGACTACTTAAGTAAGTTAGAAATATATTTATCCCAATACATCTCCAGAGGGTCATAAACATTCATTCTTAAATACAATCTGAATCTCATGTTTGAGTTGTTTCTGTTGAGTTAGGGGAGATTTGAGGTGTAGTCTTTGGCACACAAACCTTCTACCTCTCATTCTCTTTTCTGTCTATAATGCAGTGGGATGCTGTGTCCCTCTGTGTTTTGAGGATTTTGGCATGTTCGAAACATAAAAATAATTAGTTTAGGACGGAGCCGGTGCTGCCCCCATGTGGTCACAACTGAGTATTTGCTTGTGTTCACAGATCTGTGATTTAATCAATACATGACTTTCGCAAGACTGATCAGATCTATATGTCTTCCTCTTTTCGTTTTTTCCTTTTCTCTTTAGTCAGGGACAGAAAAACAGTACAACAATGCATGTGTTTTACTTCATTTCCCCCATCTCTCCCTGCATGTACTGTAGATTTGTTTATTTTGCCTGAGAAGAACTTTGGGATTATGGGACACGCTGGGGCGTTGGTGCAGATGTTTTAACAATGTCTTTAATTTGACCAGTGATTATTTGTGGAATACTATCAGATCTGTATATTGAAGAGTCATCAGAAGCGTTTCGCTCCTCTTTTTGTTTTTCTTCTGAAATGGAGAGAGGACGTGAATCTCGGCCTGGGGTTTCCATGGCAACACTGGCTGGTACATGGTGGAGCCAATATCTCTCATTGTGGTTGTGTGTGTGTGTGTGTTTGTGTGTACACGTGTGTGTACGTGTATATACTGTTTACTTGTTGCATTTTGTGCCCTGTTATTTTGCAATGTGGTGTATTTTTGGAGTATAGTACTTCTGGAGGAGCCTTTCCTCTCCGTCAAACCAGAATCCTAATTTAATAAACCAGCATGAAGTCTGTAAATAAACAGTAACTGTTGATTACACTAAATTAGATATGTGTAAATGTACAAGTGGGCTTACTGAACGTCTTATTTCCCTGTTTGCTACTATTTCTTTTTTTTTTTTTTCTTTTTTTTTTTTGAGAAGTCGGTCTGCATGGGTCGCCATGGCAACAGCATGCGTGCAGTTCTACAAGGGATTCTCTCTGTCTCCCTCGGTTGCTCCCGCCTCTCTCTTTCTCTCTGGTGTCTTTGCTCTGCCCTTCACCTAGAGACATTTACTCCCATGAGGTCTGACTAGACAAAAGCAGGAGATGCAAATCCTGCAAACAATGATGTTAATTGATGCTAAGACCCTCGATGCATGACCACGTTTTGCTAATGAACCCAATGGGTGTTGTTAGAAAGCATTTTAATTCACTAATCTGGTATGATACTGTGAGTTTTTTTAGTCATTAGTTTCTTCATACTCAATTTTAACTATAAACATTACGGTTTTTTCTTCTACATGCATTTTCTCTATGTAAGAAGCAGCCTGAATCTTGCCTGGTGAACCTCTGGCAGGCCTGTACAGCCATCTTCACTTCTGGCTTGTTTTTATATATCATCAAAACAATATGAAATTGTCTATCGGATATATTTATCTATTTTGTTTGTATCACAATGTCAAAAAACCAGCAGCTAAACTGCTGTAAGGCAATATTTACATCATTTAGACAAAGCTTTAAGTTCTGATCCTTGCACCTTGTCTTCATTTTGCACTAAAGTTCTTAATAAAATGAAAAAATACTCACTACTTCTTATCTGTCAAGTATTTAATTCACAGTATAGAGTATACAAAATCTGGTTATTGTATATAGACTATTTATTTATTTATTGAATTACCAGAACCCACACATAGACATTGCCCAGCCCTTTTGTAAAGGATTTATGTGGTTATAGTAGATTTCTCCATTGCTCATCTGATGTCGATGCAAACACCTTTGTGTTGGGTGCGTGTGTGCGGGAGGGTCAAGGCCTTAGATGGAGGGGTGTGGTCCCCCACTTTCACCTTACACACACAACATTCTTTGATCATTGCTCCATCATCCTTTTGTTCTTTTGTGAATGTGAAGAGGGTGAATGTCTCTCTTTCCCTTTTTGTGTCACAGGTAAATGAAGCAACACAATGTTAAGAGGTTGTGTGTGTGTGTGTGTGTGTGTGTGTGTGTGTGTGTGTGTGTGTGTGTGTGTGTGTGTGTGTGTGTGTGTGTGTGTGTGTGTGTGTGTGTGTGTGTGTGTGTGTGTGTGTGTGTGTGTGTGTGTGTGTGTGTGTGTGTGTGTGTGTGTGTGTGTGTGTGTGTGTGTGTAAAAGCCTGGAGAGGATGTGTGTTGTCAATGGTAATGAGTTTAGGTTAGCTGGTCTGGCAGGGACATTGAGAGGCCCTGTTAATATTCCGTGTGTGTGTGTGTCACTCCTTTTCTCTCCCATCACACACATTCCTAGTCCTGCCTCCGCACTGGCTGCAACACTATGATGTCACCTCTCCTCTGATTGGCTCTGAGGCTGCTGAGGGAAGGAGGAGAGATGCTAGGATAGAGAGAGGAAGGGATACAGGATATAGAGAGTGCAAGAAAATGCCGGCACTTGTATGGGTGAAGAGGTTTTCAGACAGCGGTGTGAAGTGTGTATGTGTGTCTGTGCAGCTCTAGTCCTACGATAACGTGTGTGTATGTGTCTTGTGGTACGACTTGGAGAAGAGGGGGGACCCCTATACCACGCCCTCCCAGAAGCATGAGGCGACTTATCTGCGATCGAATCTGTGACTGTGAGTGCATTGATGTGTGTGTGGGTGTATGTGTGTCTGTTTGCTTCTACACATATCTGCTTAACATTTACTGAGCTTGACACAATAGGTTCTGCAATCACTGTTAACATGTGGCTTGTATGTACACACATTCCTGTCAATTGATTTTGCTCATTGACTGTGTGTGTGGGTAAGTTTGATGTCTAATTTAAGATGTAGGGTGGTGGCTTTGGCGCATTTCATGAACGGCTGGTTGCCAGAGCGTCTCGAGTGCAACTGCATTCTTATGCCAACAGTTGCATCCCCACAGTCAACTTGTGTGAGTGTGATATTGTCTTCCTCAAGTGTTTTGCTGGTAGATGCACGTTCAAAATGCTGCACTATTGTTGCAAGCGTGTCTCAAGTTTCAGTGCTAGCTTTCTAGCTAGCTTAATTTCTGCTAGCATGCAGATTGAGTCTTTGGGCTGCAGCAAGTTTTGCCAGTCACTGGTTGCATGTTTGGCATCTTGATCATTGGCTGTGTTGGGCTCTTAGAAGTGATTGTATATGTGTGTGTGGGTTTGACTTTTTCTTCTAAACACTGTGTTTTTAATTAGTATTGATTTAGTGATTCCTGACAAAGCTCTTTGTAGACAGCAATCTCCCCCATTCTTTGCTTCTTGTCTTTATTATGTTGCGCTTTTTATGCTCAACATAAAGGGGACTAATAAAATCCAAGGTGACTGACGTAAACAAGACCTTATTACATAGGTTTTGGACAAAACGTCATTTCTGGCAGTCAATTTTAAATACTTTCTGAAATATCAAAGGAGCCACAGATCCACCACCTCTCACTGCTCTGTTTGGTGGTATATCACAGGATATACTCAGTAATAATAAGTGTAACATGCTGTCCTTTTGCACTTTGTTGGTCATGCATCTCATTCTTTTCAGATGGAAAGACCCTCTACCTGTACCCTTTGTATTCTTAGTGGATTAAAAAAGTTGCAATTTTTTAAACTAGATAAGATACTCTTTCCAAGGGTCTGTTTTGAAGTTTCAGGCTATTTGGCAGCCTTTCTTGAATATTGTAGAAAAAAATGGAGGCAAATAATCTAACCCTATACCTTATACATTGTAACTTCCTATGTTGTTAATTTCTCATTTCATTTATTTATGACATTCTTCTTGTGCCCAGCTTTAATATAGAGGTGTGGGTCTAGTAGGTGGATGGGTAGATGTTCGGGATTAGTTTCTTGTATATACTAAAATGTTTAAAAAGAAAATTAAGGTGCTTTGACATTTTTCAAAAGCACATGAAGTTTTGAATAATTCATCTTTTTATTTAACATTTTAGAAACCAAATTCCAAGAGACAATCTCAATATTTTTGTCAAATGATTACTCTTTATTTTTTTATATACATTTTCTTAGACTGCAAAAAGTTTGAACCCTTCTTTTCCTTGCCTAAACTGTGGATTGTAACAGTCTTCTCTCTGTCCTCTCCTTCCAGATCGTAGTTTTGAAGATGATGACAGTGTGGATGGGATTCGTTCTTCCTCAGCCCAGGCTGCCTTCAAGGTGCCAAAAGTTCCCAAGAAGCCTGCAGAGTCCTCTGCTTCACGCAGGCCCAGCGCTACCGGTGGCAAGCTTGGTATAAACTTACTGTACATTTAAACACACAATGAATGCAGACACACATCTGAGTTCATCTGTTTCCTCCAAGTTTGGAAAAAGGGCATTTCTATAATGAGAAAGTGGAGTTTATATTCATTCATGACTGGTAGACTTAGGCTCCTCTACGCTAGTGACAAATGAAAATGATCAGACTCATTGCAATTGGCAAGCCTTGCTTTTATCTGTGTTTAAGCGGAATACTGAACATCCCACTGCCTGACAAACAGTTCAAGGTCATAAAGCATCATTAAGAATTTACCAGTATCCTCCATTTTTGAGGAAATGGCAGAAAATGTTTTCTTTTGTACGGACAGGAATTTGAATTACTGGTAGCGATCTTCCAGGCTGTTGAAATACAACGCTGGACCACTACAACAGGAATTAATTGGTTCAGAGACGATTCCGTGTAGGTCACATGTTTTCAGGATGTGGGTGCAGCATTCTGTATAAAGGTTCTCTGACAGTATGTACCCCTTTCACTATAGGCTCGTAATATGTTTTAGTTCGTTCTTTTAGCAAGCTTGCATTAAGTTTTGTTTGGCGTGCGCAAAGTTGGAGCTCATGAAGAAAAGAAAAGCAGCAGACCACTTTGACTCACAGCAGACCCTCAGTAGCAACACATCCGCATTGACCTCCTAAACTTCTCCCAACCCAAGTCTCCACTCTAGTCCGTGCATGAGTTTTAGCTAAGCTGGCTAGCTGCTTTAGTCCAACAGAACCACACTTGGCCATCCGTAAACAGTGCCGACTCACACACTCGCAAATGTAATAAGGAAAAGTTCACAGTTCTATGTATTTAAAATCCACATTAAAACGCTAGGCTATATGGTTCGTCTCTCCCTATTTGCTTGACTCTGCTCTACTCTACCCCCTCGTGTTTTCCCTTTTTTCCTCTTCTTGTGATTACATGGAGGTCAATAGGAAATCAAACTCTCATAGGTCATATATTTATATCAATAATCAATAATTATTAAGTCTTCATCTTTGCATGTATTGATTTTTCCCATCTCTCTATTGGAGGAAAGCTATGTTCACACAACGATGCAGTCAATTTCCTGCTGGCTGCTGATGTATCTGTAAATGTCACACATACAGTACGTGCACACATACACTCGTAAGTGTTTCACAAGCAAGCAATCTGTCGGAGTCCTGCCATATTGCTCTGTTGGTTGGAAATACAAGACTGTGATCTTTTGTTAATTGGATCATTAGTCTTATTGATTGTGGAGGGACTGTTAGAGGCTGAAGTCAAGGGCATGCTGGGTATTTTTCACAGTACTACAGCTCTTAAACCTTGATCTTGTTAAGTGTAATTTGATGAAAAGGAAAATACCGAATTGACCTTTGCCACAACATAGTGTTATTTCAGTCACTTGACCTGTCATTTTGTTTTTCATTTCATTTTTTAGGAATTAGTTTGTCTGTCTTTTACTCTGCTATGTCAGGCTGGTTTCCATGATGGTGTTGATGGAGCCCTGTTTGTCTGTATTTGCATTTAAATGACAGTACGCCCACACACTGGCAACACCCGGCAGCAAGACTCGTACAGATAATAGATATTTCCATTTTGCTAGTCATTGGCAGAATAAAAAGTCTAGATCTTGAAAAAAAAATTAAAACCTTATCCTAAAGGATGAAGTACCAGGGCAAGACTTCCCTCAAAGGACAAGGTGGTTGCTTTCCGTGAGCAGGATTTAATCACAGCAGTACACATTGTTTTCACACTGCTGGTTAATGATAATTTATTCTCATTATGATGGCACAAATCAGTTTCTACAGGTAGCAAAATACTTTATTGACAATCTTACATTACATTTTATTCTATGGCCGGTTAGCTCAGTTGGTAGAGCAGACACACATATATAGAGATTTCTTCCTCAATGCAGAAGGTCGAGGGTTCATGCATGTCTTCCCCCTCTATATCCCCCGTTTCATAGCTGTCCTATCCGTTTAAGGTGGAAATCCCCCCCAAAACTATCACCTATCAACATAATTATGATTATTTTTGCAGCCATAACTGCTCACCCTGATAACACGCCATTAACATTTCCAATTCATAAAGCTGGCAATAAAAATAATTGAAAATGGTGATGGAGTTTCATGCCCAGGCTGCTACCATGCTAATCCCTGAGAATAATAGAGGATAGTACCAAGTCAACGTTCACCAGCTCTTTAAGAGCCATGTAAACGTTTTTTGACATAACATGTCTTTGTGAAACAGCCTGATTAAAGTCAGCCCTGGTGAAAAAGAAGGAAAAGATATATTTCACTGCCTTTCTTTCTGTTTACACAACTCTCCTCCACCATGTTTACACCTGTCTTTCAACCTCTTCTTGTCTTGTGGACGCCTTCTCTCTAACATGTGTCACTTAAAGGAGAATTCCGGTCTATTTCAACACGTAGTTCTGTTGTTTGTAAATTTGGAGTGCTGTCAGTAGCAAGAAAAACTAAAACAATCGGTGCTGCCTTATTGTGTTATTCTCCAGCCAGAGTTAGCACCCAACAGGCTTAAACACGGCACGTTTTAAATGTGTTTTTAGACTCAAAACAGGTTAAAATGTAATTAATTCCTGTGTTGATACTGCAAGGAGTGCTTCGGGTAACACCAAAAAGAGATACAAACATATTTTCAAAAATAAGCATATGCTTATTTTTTAAAAGTAAGTGTTGTAGTACAACTAGCAGGAGACAAGTTATAATTGAGGTAAGTTTGGAGACACTCATAGTTCATAGACGGCCCCTAAGCTCTCTAACTGTCATCTCAACACAGGAACTAAACACAGCTGAATTAGCACAACTTACATGCATTTCTTGCACATCTACTGCAGTCAGATTCATTGTGTTCACTCAGAAGGAATCACTGCACATGGGTAGGCACTTTTAATGACATTTGGAACTTGTTTTGAGGCTAAAAACACCTTTAAAACGTGCCCTGTTTAAGCCTGTTGGGTGCTAATGCTAGTAGGAGGATAACACAGGCAGCACCGATTGTTTTAGTTTTTCTCTCTACTGACAGCACTCCAAATCTGCAAACGGAGCCATGTGTTGAAATCGACCGTAATTCTTCTTTAATTTAAAAATGTAATATTCTCATCCTAGTGGATTGCTCTCAGCTCCTCCTTGCGCGCGGCCTTGTTTTGCATTCTTTGTCTTATCTTTCCTTCTCCTCTCTTCTTCTTTAGTAAGGAGTTGTAGGTTGTGTGGTCCGCAGAGCTTCCAGCTCCCAGAGAAATATGATTAACATGCCCATTACTGCCAGGAAGTCCATAGAAACACAGGCTGATCCCACTGACTTAAGTGTGTGGGGGTGTATGAGGGTGATGTGTTTTTGTGAATTAACCCTCTGAGACCAAAGGTCATTTTTACAATTAATTGTCGGTCTGGTTTTACTTTCTAAAATTGCTTGTAAAACATCAACCCTGCTGTCCACAGTCAATTCATGAACATCATTTTGTTTCAGGACAAACTGGGCTATTACAATATGTGTGCTGCAGTGAGGTCCCTTGAATGTTAAAAATGGTTGGTTGTCAAAAAAAAGACCTTAAAGACAAATTAATATATAGACATCACACACAGAGCAATACAAGCTAAGCCAATCTCCTGTCTAAAACACTTTTCATATCTCTTGGGAGACAAACTGTGATGAAATAATACAGAAATTCTACAGTTGACAATATATATATACATTTAAAAAAAACAAAAAAAAGGTACGGACACTTTTGCCCTCATGACATTCCCTTATGCCAATAATCTAAATAATAATGTCATATTTATTTATATCACACACAGCAATGCTACACAAGCATTTGAGTTGTCTAAAACAATTCTTCTATATACTTGGAGTTATCCAGTGCAAAAATAAATGTAATGAACATTGACTCATACAACTTATATAAACTATTTACATTTCTTCAAAAAAGGCCCAAATGTATGCCAAATCCCAAAACAGTGATGCATTCCTTTCTGTAGAATAATTAATTAATAGACAATCACATTAGACTAGTCTGCCTTGGAGTGATCTATCTTTCCCACTATATGCTATCTTTGTTCTCGCTCAGATGCGTAATGTGTGACCGCCCTGCCTCCCATTGGTTGAAAAAAAACATCAACACACTCACAAAATATGGAAGATTTACACAAGACTGTAGCACGGAGCTAGCAGCAGTAATGACCAAGAACGTGATAAATTATGGACATCAAGTGGATAAATCTTGGATGTAAGAGTTTGGATTTAATGAACAATGACCCTGAAAAAGGCAGAAGTTCCAGGCTGGATAGAAAATCGCCTGTAAAGGCTAGAAAGACACCCCAGTGACAGCTAGCTCTTT
Organism: Etheostoma spectabile; assembly: GCF_008692095.1. Taxonomy (NCBI): domain Eukaryota; kingdom Metazoa; phylum Chordata; class Actinopteri; order Perciformes; family Percidae; genus Etheostoma; species Etheostoma spectabile. The sequence continues at coordinate 2,871,541 of NC_045746.1, forward strand.
AGCTTTTAGCTGCAAAAATCGGTGAGGCTCTGTCTTTTATAGTTTGTACGTGATTATTAAATATGAATTAGAGGTGCCGTTTTGGATCATATACAACCCCTTCAGCCTCAGAGGTTTAAACCAGAGTCACAAAACCAACCAGTACAGAAATCCTTAAATGCTGAAGGCTGACAAGCTATTGATTAAATGCACACATATACACTTGCACACATTAAATGACTCTACTCTGATTTTCTAGTATCCAAGGAAGGTGCTGGAGGCCTTGATGAGGAGGACTTCATTAAAGCCTTCACAGATGTCCCTTCTGTCCAGGTACACTACACATAGGAGCATAAATGCACAGTCACCCTATTTAATAAACAAACTACACGGGCTATCGAGGTTAGACTGTCTGAGACGTTTATCTGTTTTTCTTCACTGTGTCTCTATGCAGATTTACTCCGCGAGGGATCTTGAAGACAACCTAAATAAGATCCGTGAGATCTGCTCTGATGACAAACATGATTGGGACCAGAGAGCCAGCGCTGTCAGTATTTCCACCTTCCGTGCATTTCCTTTTTTCCGGTTATGTAAATGAAATTACCTTCTTTGACACTGCTTTGTTTGATCATTGTTGGTGTCTTTAACGTCTTCTGTTGTATGTTTGTTTATTTTACAGATGAAGAAGATTCGCTCATTGTTGGTTGCGGGCGCGACCAGCTACGACTGTTTCTACCAGCATCTGCGGCTACTGGATGGAGCCTTCAAACTGTCAGCTAAAGACCTGCGCTCACAAGTTGTCCGAGAGGCCTGCATCACTGTGGCGTGAGTGTTGATTATAGATCAATGACTGCAGCAATGACTGCACAATGTGTAGTGAGAGGAAACCGGGGCTGTGTCCAAAATCATTCACTACTTCCACAATAAACAGAGACACAGTAATTTAATTTATAAGGAACAGTAACTTCTTGCACTCATTGATCATTGTCATTTTGTGTCATCACTGGCAGCTGTTGAGTTGCACATTGGCAGTTTTGTCGGTCAAATAAACTTATTGCATTGCGGGTTAGTTAGCAAAAAGAAGTGCTCATGGCATTGACGCTCTTTTTTTTTTGGTTCCATTGGTGTCAGTTTTTGAGGGCACTATAAAGTTAATAAAAGTGTGATTTTGCACACAGTCCTGATTAATGAGATTGCACTCAACCTTTGTTCTGATGTTTACCACAGTTTCGATAGTGCTTTGTGTTCATAACGTATGCTTGTTATGTATTTGTTTTGTGTATTCTTATAGCCACCTTTCATCAGTGCTGGGGAATAAATTTGATCATGGAGCGGAAGCCATCATTCCCGTCCTTTTCAACCTCATCCCCAACTGTGCAAAAGTCATGGCCACCTCTGGTGTGTTGGCTATCCGCACCATCATACGGGTGAGTTTTACATACACACATATAACTTCTTTTAAAATCCTCGTTAAGGTTGTTTGTGGTCAGTGTTACTGCTGTAGTCTGATTAATAGATTTTTTTTCCCCTTTTGCATCTTTCACGCTCTGCTTCCTTTACTCTCTGCAGCACACCCACGTCCCCAGGCTCATCCCCCTGATAACCAGTAACTGCACATCCAAGTCTGTGTCTGTTAGAAGGTGAGATTAGCAAAGGCACTTATGTTGACACTACAGTAATTTAAAAAAGCCTAGTTCGGTAATGAGCAGGTCTCAAATAATAACAGCTATAAGATTATAAAATGGCTAACGATGATGCTGTTAAGTAATGTTTTTTGTGATGAAAATGTGTCATCTCCAGGCGCGGTTATGAATTCCTGGACCTTCTACTACAGGAATGGCAAACCCACTCTCTAGAGAGGTGAGGATTGATTCCAACAAGGTCCAAAATACGTTTTAAACCTGCTTTTCTACTTGTTCCTACTTAGTGCACCTTTTGTATCTATTTATCTCTCCTTGCAGGCACATGGCAGTTCTGGTTGAGAGCATCAAGAAGGGAATTCGAGATGCAGACTCGGAGGCCAGAGTGGAGGCCCGCAAGTAAGACACACACAGGCGTTTCTGAAAATCTTATTATATGAAAGACAGGTAGTGTTATATAGCACCCTTTTTTCTGTCTTAATCCCTTTATTTCTCTCTTTTTCCTCTTTATCATCATCATTTTTCTCCCTCCCTCCTCCTCTACCTCACCCATTTTTTTTTTTTTACTCCTTTTAACTTTTTCATTTGTCTATCTTCATTTCTCTTTCTCTGTCCATCTCCATCTCTTTCCTTCTTCCTTGCTGCGTCTTTCAGGGCTTACTGGGGTCTGAGGAACCACTTTCCAGGGGAGACCGACGCTCTCTACAACTCCTTGGAGCCATCGTACCAGAGGACCCTTCAGTCCTGCCTGAGGAGCTCTGGCAGCGTGGCCTCACTTCCCCAGAGTGACCGCTCCTCATCCTCCTCTCAAGAGAGCCTCAAGTAATCAACGCTCAGCCATGCTCCTTTGTAGTTCTATAGACCTCTATGTTTACTTTAGGACTACCTTTGAGTCTTAAAAAATAGATTGATGCTAGAGGAAAAATGTAATAGAATTAGATAACTAGATTATTGATTAGAAGAATGTACCCTATGTGGAACAAATGTAAAAATGCAGGCTTCAGGGGCACAGAGGACATAAACAACTGACCTCTGTTTGAGTCACCATAAATAACCAAAATATTGTCTGACACACAGATTGTTTTATTTCAAACAAATCATAATTTTTAGTTGAATTAGCGCACATTCTCTGAATAACCCAGTTTCATGTGCTCTTTCTGCCCTAATTTACGCTTCAGTGTGTATTTGTTTACCTTTGATGTTGTCCACTCTACTTCATTGAAAACATTTTTAGCTTATATTTTGTCAATGAGAAGAAAACAAGTTGTTCATCACCCAGCATTACTTTAGCTATGGGATTTTGTTTTGTTGTGGACTGACCTACTTTTCTCTCTCCTCTGGCAGTCGGCCTCTGACTTCTAAATGGTCTGCAGCTCCTGGGCGAGGTGAGTCAAATCCACTCAGACACACACAGTGGCAGAAACACATGCAAGCTCTCTCAAACAAATAATCTCAGGCTCACTCACTCCTGTGAAAGCGCACATACATTATGACAAACATCAGCTCTTACAGAACCATTTCCCATCATTCTCATTTACATCTGCCTGTGTCCGTACAGTCACATCCTGTTATGTTGTTTTTATGTTACCACACACATGTACACACATACGTGTATGTGTTTGTGTATTTCTGTAGGGTATCAGTATTTGGGTAGTGTGGTACCTGCATGTGTTTGTGATGTAAATATCCCCTCATCACCTCCCATCCCTTCTCCAACACACTCCTCCTCCTGTCCTATCAGTCCCTGCGGGTTCAAAGGGTGGGTTGTCGTCGGCTTCCTTGCAGCGTTCCCGTAGTGATGTGGATGTAAACGCAGCAGCAGTCGCTAAGCACCGGCACGTTGGACAGACCAGGGCAACAGGGCATCTGCCCCTTGGCTCCTACTCCTCACTGGGTAAGGGCCCTGTCAGTCAAGTTAGATGACTAATACGGCAGTGCAGACATTAGTCGGCATGTAATCAGCAGGATGTCAGGCAGAGATGACCCCATCTGAGGAGTCCTCTCAGATCAGCTCAGAAGTAATAGTAGTTCTAAAGCTTCTGACAGGTTGAAGTAAGAAGTAAAGGTCATCCTCTCTAAAGGCTCGCCACATCTACAAAACAATGAAAAAGGATGAACTTATACACACACACTTCAGTGCCTGGACTGGCCTTTCTCCTCCCCACTCCTGTACTCTCCTCTCCTGATGCCTCCTCATTGCCTGTTAATGGATTCTGTATATGTTTTGGTATGACTATTTTCTGTGTGCATGTTTTGTAGATAAATATCGTCCTCTCTGTTTGTTTCTCACTGTTTCAATGTTGACCACTGTATCTGCATGGTTCTCTGTTAAACAGATGTTCTGTAACTAATAGAGACTGTGCTCCTCTCCTCTCTTCTCTTGTCTCTCTTCTCTCATTCTGTAATCTTTTTCGTCATTTTGTGTTTCCTGGTTACTGACACTTTTGTTTCAATTTTCATTTTCCCTTTCTTGGGCTTTCTTTTCCTTTTGTGTTTCTTACTTTAATAATAATTTAAATCAATCCTTTCCATTTTGTTTTCCTTTGTTTCTTCCTTTTTCTTTCTTTTTCTTTCTTCCCCCTTCTCTCTCTCTCTCTCTCTCTCTCTCTCTCTCTCTGCCACTAAAGATGATGCCTCTGATAAAACGGATGGTAAGATCATCTCACTCTCCCTCACCAGCGACAACCTACTCATGCTTATCTTTTCTCCTCTTTTCCCTTTCCTCACTTCATTCCAGTCCACCAGTCCATATCAGCTTGTTTTGTAGCAGTGTGTGGCCACAGCGCCCCCTGCTGTGAGATGGCATTCATCCCTCATTTACATCACCATCCTACTCATCATATCATGAATCATCTTATTTTTAATACAGAAACAGTCTAACTATCAACACCTGCATTAAACTGTATCATTCAGGTATTGAGGCTTTATTAGGATACTCTTAGGGTGTGTTGTTATAGTGCTATCATACTCCTAAAATTTTAAATGTAACTTTATTGTGATTGGACAGAGCAGAGAACAGGTATTTAGACAATAAAGTGCAGTTTAGCATCTAACCAGAAGTGCAAAACAACAGTAAAGTGTAGAGTAATGTACATAGTCTATACATAATGAACAGTACTATATAGAATAAATAGAGAATCTAGAATAAACAGTGAGGTGGAAATGCTAGATATTTACATTTGGAAACATGAGGGGAAATGTAATATTTACAACCTGCTCCTTCTTTCTGTCTGTAGGGACCAGGTCAGACAATGGTAAGATCGTGGTTAGTTGGATGTGTGTGGGGGCGTGTTTTAGGGATGTTCTAATTGGGAAAGTTGACAAATTTAGTTAAAGTTTGTTGTTGTCTGCAGAGTAATCACCAGGAATCCATATATTGAAATTATTTTATTATCTGTAGTACTTTCAATTTAAAATAGTACAAATGTGTTATTTAATGAATAAATTATTACTTTACATAAACAAAAAGTGCAGCTGTAAGTGGATTGGATGATGCAGTGCATGGGGCTAAAGTGAATGATATGAATCAACTGTGGGTTGTAGTAATATTAATACATAGCTGCCAGAGCAAATGAAACATGAGCTTACAGGTTCTTTTGGTTTCCAGGCTAGTAATATCTCACAGTGACTCACAAAATGCTGCAAGATGTTGGATGATAGCTTCCTCAAATCAATCAATAGTTTAAAAAAAATAATTAGCTGGGTCATGACAAGTTTCAAATTTTATGTACGCCCTTTTCTGACACTGGTTCATAATCCACTGAAGCATCCCTGGTGTTTGTAACTGTGTGGCTGTATCTCAGAGTTTAGTTTAGGATCTGATTTTCAGCAGCTTCCAGCATTAGTGGCTTTTTGTCAGCTGTAGTGCCTTTTAAGTTCTTTGCTGCGTTCAACTGTTTGTAATGAGATTTTTGAGCATAGACAGTACAGCGGTGTTTTTGTATTTTTACCATATTTTTCCCTTTGCATACATACAGGCCGTGTACGTACCAAGCAGCCCTTATCCACTGCCAGCAGCATGTCTAGCCAGGTGGACTCACGAGGACGCAGCCGCACCAAGATGGTCTCCCAGTCACAACGTATGTACCCCCTTCCACCGACACACAGCATGACTTAAATCAGCTGTGGTTGGAACATTTTGGGAATCAAGTCCACTTACCACGTAACATAAACAAATGAACAGCAACAGAATGGGGTGTGTGAGCTTCTTGGAGTGAGTGTTTGCAGTTTCTCAGGCTCTTTGGTTTTATTACTTGTTGCCTTCACGGTGACAATAAGCTCTATGTAAATGTTTTTGTGCCTTTAGGTTCCGACGATTCCGATTGCACACCAGGTATTCTGTTTGTGTGTCAGAGTCAGTGTGTCTATCTGTGTACCACAGTGGGAATGGTGGCCCACCCGCTATTGCTCTCATTCTGATCAAGATGTTTTGTGTAAAGAGCAGTGTCTATGTGGGTTTTAATGTGTGTGAGTGTGTGCGCCTTTCTATGCATGCTGTGTCTCATCACTGAGGATGGTGTGGTGGACAGTTTCCTGTGCTCTAGCCTAGCTCTGGCTGTCATTTAGGTTATTGAAAATACTTCAACAGACACAAAGGAAAACAAGCCACTGAGCTAACTACTATTGCAACTCATAGAGCAGATGTGCATTTACCTGCTTTCTTAGAATACTTGTTGCTTAAAGCGAGATGGCTTTAAAGGTGGACAGTGATTGGACCACAATCCACTGCACCAATCAGATCTGGACATTTAAAGACCAAATGAAAGTTGCCTGATCAAGAATTCAAAGCCCAAATCCCAAACAAAACATTCTAACTGGGTCAACTGGGTGGTGATGGAACAGCGGATATGACACATGCCTTTGGTGTGGGAGACCCGGGTTCGATTCCCACTGTGATACATCAATCAATGTGTTCCTGAGCAAGACACTTAGCTCCTAGTTGTTCCAGAGGCGTGCAACCTATGACAAATATAGCACTTGTAAGTCTTTTTGGATAAAATGAGTCACCTAAATCACATGTAATGTAATGTAACAGAAACAGAGGAAGTTGAACAAAGTCTCAGAAAGATTTCTACGTGTATGTGTGTGTGTAATGGAGTGTATGGATATTTTTGAGCATATTTACTTTGAGGCATTTTCTTTTCCTCATTGTGAACAGGCTTTGCTTGATACATATGCCAGCTGTCCCAACATGCACTGCTTTTTCCAGGCTATCATCTGCTAGCAACACATTTTCAATACCTAGTTTGTATTTAATAATACATTGATTTATTTATTTATGGAACACCAGGTTGCGCTCCCATCGCACTCTATGTTCTAACTCCCATGAATCTTCTTTTGCGCTAACTCCCAAAATTCATATGGTTTAATCTGCTGTTCCTTCCCCCTCGCCTCTGCTTTCCCCGTCCTCCCAACCAATGGGCTTAATGGCTCAGGATCTCAGTCTGCTACCCCTGTTGGTGGTAAGATTACAACGCTACTTCTTTTCCGCTCTCTTTATCTTTTCTGCCTTTCCTCTGATGCCCTGACTCCCCCATACTTCCCATTTACCCTAAAAGGTCACTTAAAACTCCTCCCATTCTGGCATGCTGGTATTTGTAGTCACATGGTTAACATGGCTTTTATGTGATCATGCTAAACGCACTCCTTTGGGAGCCTCATGTTTCTGCACTCTTATGTGTGCCTGGATGTAGTTTTAAGATTGAGAAGACTGAGATGAGGAGGGAAGGGAGAGTTCATTGGCAAATATAACAAAAAATGTCATGGGGGCAAAGTCAGGATCAAGTTTTTTATTTTTTTTTATTTCATAAAATTGTAAAAATGAATACATCATCAACTCAAGTCACAAGTGGTGATCAACATAATAGAACAATCCCCATTTAGATTTTCTCCTTTCATTTCGATGTATCTGTTTAGCTTTGTGTCACTAGGTAATAGTACAAATTTGTGTTTGGCTTTAATAGATTTTGTGTGTCAGTGATAGAGAGTCTGGTCTGCGTGCTCATTTTTAATCATGCTGAAATCCATTAAGCTTGTGTTGTCTTGAGCTTGTTTCCCAAAAGTCTGTTCACACACTTTATATTCATCACTGCAGAGCTGCTTCTCCTGTGTTTGTCTTCAGATTGATAGTAATGTAAGTCATTGTAGAAATAGAATTGTGGACTTTGCATTTGGAGACAGGATGTCATGGAGAGGAGAAATTGAAACCTCTGTTATCAAATGTGTATTTGTTTTGGACAATAACCTTCTTCAAAGAGACAGGATTTATTGTTATCTTTATAACTTATTGTTATCTTTATCTTTATTGTTTTTGTCTGTTTTGTATGTGGCCTATTTACACAACCATGTTATTTATGAAAACATCTAAACTTGTTACTAAAACATAAAGCAGTCTTTTAATATACTGTAGGCTATACAGTACACTACCTTTTTACTTTAGTATTGCATCAACCTTAATTACATTTTAGTTAAATGCATTTGTTAAATGTTTTCATTTTGTACAAATAAGCGTCAACACTTGTAAAATGCACTTTCCTCTTGGTCTGGTTTTCAACTCTCCTAGCCCCAAGAATCCTCTTTCCAATGACATCCAACACTGTAAAGTTTGCCATTAAGTTCTGTGTATTTTCAATATACGTAGTGTATGTTACAACATTTACTAAAAGTATTTTAAAAAATTAAGTGAAGGGCAGTAACAACTGTCTTTGTCAGTCAAACTAGTCACCACAAAGGGGGATTTCCTTTTTTTTCATTGCTTTCATTGTCAAATTACACTTGTTGCCTGAGTGAGGCTCTGACTTTCTCCCTGTTTTTGTATTTTGTCCTCTTCTCTCTCTCACTCTGTCTCTCTGAAGCTGGCAGTCGGAGTGGCTCCCCGGGTCGTGTGCTGACGAGTACGGCCCTGAGCACCATGAGCTCAGGGGCCCACAGAGTGCTGGCTGGGTCAAGTGGGGACAAAAACAGACGTAGCCGCATCCCCCGCAGTCAGGGCTGCTCCAGAGACTCTTCCCCCACCCGCCTGTCTGTTGGTAAGTAAACTATTAGTGGTTAATTTTATATTTGTCTTCTGCATCAGTTTTATAACAATTGCTCAAATATTATTTTTTTGGGGTTTAAAAACTCAGCTGTAGACACAAACAGCTCACACAATCGTGCACATACCCTTGGATCTCAACTTTTTTCCCCTCCTGCTCCCTGTCCTCATTTCTTCCTGCCCCTGGTACTTCTGTCCTCTAGCTCCTTCCAGCATTAGTTCTATCTACAATGGAGCAAACAGAGGAGGTAAGCCTCCGACCTCAACGAGACCTTCCTGCTATACATCTCTTAACCTCTATCTATTCTCAGCATCATCTTAAAATCATCTCTCATTCTTCATCTCAATCCATCATTCCCGCTTTCCCAATCCCTCCCATCACATCAAGCCGAGTAGAACCCATCTCTCTAACCTGTCTCTAACTTTATGGCTGTGTTTTATGGTGATGGGTGCCCATGATCAGGAACTCCTCCTTCTCTTTACTAACCTGTTGTCAGTGGTTGGTTAACGGACCTTCTAGCAGGATCAGTGAAGCTTCATCAGGGCTTGGTAACCCTTTGGTAGGCTGTGATTAACGCTGATTGGCTGGGTAGATGCTGAGGCTGATAAACAGAGCAATGAACGGTTAAGTTGATTGCGATGCTACTGGATGAAAATGGCAAACGCAGATCCTCCCTTTGCCCATCCCTCGATTGCTTAATTAATCGCAAATCTTTTCCTTGTGTGTGTGTGTGTGTGTGTGTGTGTGTGTGTGTGTGTGTGTGTGTGTGTGTGTGTGTGTGTGTGTGTGTGTGTGTGTGTGTGTGTGTGTGTGTGTGTGTGTGTGTGTGTGTGTGTGTGTGTGTGTGTGTGTGTGTGTGTGTGTGTGTGTGTGTGTGAGAGAGACGCAGGGTGATTGTCTGAGTGCATGTGATTATCAGACAAGTTTTTCATTTATATGTGAGTCCTTCATTCCTCTGCTTCTTTTGGGTGCATCTCAGCTATAGCTAAGAAAATTTGTCAATCCACAGAAAATTAATCTGCAACAATTTTGAGAATCTTTTAATCGTTTAACTCGTTTTTTAAACAAATATGCCCAAATTCACTGGTTCTAGCTCCTGAGATGTTAATTCTAGCAGGTGTTTTTAAATAGTAAACTAGGAAACAACAAAGGAGAACCCAAATATATAACTGTTAGTCAACAATTCAAGCAATTTAAAGACCCTTAACAATTTGTGAATCGACAGGAAAGTAATGTGCAACTATTTTGATAATTGAACTGGTTCTTGCTCTAAAATAACAAAAAATAAGTCAAATCTGTTGAAATGCTCCCTTGAAGTCAGTCGACTTGTACTCGTATTCTCTCTTGTTTTCCGTCACTTTTGCCTGTTCTGTCTTATGTCTTTATCATGTAAGGTCCACTCTCTGTCCTTTGTCATTGCTCATGTTTGTCTTTCTTCTTTGTCTTTTTGGTCTTTATGTACGTTGTCCTTTGTGTTATTACTACCACTTTTCTTATCTCCGCTGCTCTTCCTTCCCCTGTTTACCCCTCATCTTTCCCTCTGCTGCGGTGCGGTGTTGTTACCCGGGTGGCGTTAGCTCGGGGCAGTCGTATCCCTCGGCCCAGTATGAGTCAGGGCTGCAGCAGAGAGGCCAGCAGGGAGAGCAGCCGGGACACCAGCCCCATACGCTCCTTCACTCCCCTTGGTGAGTAGCAGTAGTAGCCAGATACCCCAGGAGGAATGACTAGTAGACTCAAAATGAATAGGATATGGAGGAGAAACCTTTCTTTTATACACAAAGTTAGTTCAAACCAGAGAAATGGAGGCTTTTATTTTAATTCAGTTTTTTTATTGAAACCAAATTTATCAAAATCTCGACCGTTTAAAAAGTTGAGGGTGATCAAAAAACAATCCCTTGCATGTTTTTCAGCCTTTCTTTCTACTCTCACACCCTGTTTGATCAGTGTTAGGGTTGCGTGTGTGTTTGTCTCTTGAGTGTGTGCGGGTGTATGCGGGTGTGTGCGAGTGTTAAACTCTGTATTGTATGTGTGTTTTAATCTTGGTTGCAGCAACGCGGAGCTACTCTCGCTCCACTGGAGCTCTACACACACCTGACGCTTTTGGTGCTGCAGGTGAAGGCTGAGTACATCTATTTCTCCGTACCTCACCCATCCACGTCGCCTTAATTTGTGTTCGCTCACCCGTTCTTTTGCTCTCTTGCCAGGCATCTTCTCCTATATTATTTATCAACCTGTTACTTTTCTTGTCCATCAGCCCCTGTGTGTGTGTTTTTTGTTTTTGTTTTTACTATTATTATTCTGCTCCAGGATGTCGAACCTTCCAGTGGAATAGCATGTTTCCGCCTGTTCAGTTGACAGCATTCTCCCAGTTTTACCATTTTTCTTTATTTAGCTCTGCCCCTTTTTGGAAAGGATACCAACGTGTTTTCTGTAAATTATACTTTCTCCCCCAGCAGTACCTGCAATGTCACCTAACAAGTCATCACATCAACTTACAGGGGTGGCTCTTGGGAAATGTAGTGTGCGTGGGTTGAGAAGGGATGATGAGGGGAATGGTGGATATTCAGAGGATCTTTCTGTCTGTCTGATTTTGTACAGGATCAGGTTTTGGCATCAGTCAGTCTAGTCGTCTCTCTTCCTCAGTTAGTGCCATGAGGGTCCTCAACACAGGCTCAGACGTAGAAGAGGCTCTTGCAGATGCACTGGTATGAAAACACTTGCAACACGTATACATTAAAAACACGTAACAGTTTGTGTTAACTAACCCCTGGTTCTACCTGCTGTTTAATGCTGTCAGCTGTTGGGAGACATGCGGTCTAAGGTCAGCTTCTTCTTCTACGTGTGTGTGTGTGTCTGTGTGTGTGTGTGTCTGTGTGTCTCTGTGTCTGTGTCCTATTTAAAGCAGGGGTGTGATTGCATGTTTTGTGCCTTGTATTACTCTGTTTTCACTTTCAGTATAATTTCATCTCCTTTGGATTCCTCTCCTCCACCCACAGAAGAAGCCAGCACGGCGGCGGTACGAAAACTACGGCATGTACTCTGATGACGACGCTAACAGTGATGCATCCAGCGCCTGTTCAGAGAGGTCCTACAGCTCCAGGAACGGAGGAGCCATCCCCACCTACATGAGACAGACTGAAGACGTAGCTGAGGTTTGCTGCAACAGCAGTACAGCAGAAAACTCTTGTGAACCAGATCAGTCATAATGGCAAACAACACGTATCAAAAGACACGTGTTCCAGACAGAAGTGCACACTTTCCAAAACTGATAAGATAAAACCTTTAGAGTGCATTTTGTCTTTTATCCAGGCAGATTTGTCTTCTGCTCAGTGTGTTTTGCCTCCTATGGCATGCAGAAAAGGCTTTACTGCTAATCACATACTCATACATATATATTGTACATTAGGCCTTCACGATTAAGCGTTCTAAAATCGTGATCTTGATTTACCCTGTTCACGATTACATTTTTAAATGACTTTAATTTGTTTTTGTTTTTTAATGACTTTGATTGACTGCATTCCAAACGCTTCTTTCTTCTGTGAGTTTTAAACATAGACTATATAAAAAGGTTTTTAAAGCGCTGCAATGCTCTCCCTTCATTGAAGCCTCTATGTTCACAGGCTTTTGGTGATGTGCTATAGATGCCAAATGCTAGTTTGGTCAAACAAGTTAAATTTGGATTTCAGATTATTTTGTGTACTACAACTTTGCAGTCATGAAAATCTTTGCAAGAATTGGAAAGCCACGTCACTTCAGTATCTGGTTAAATATTTCTCAATGTCATTACTTCTCTTGTGCCTATATAAAGTCTCAACAGGGCTTTGTTTGTGTCTGTATTTGTGGTTCTTGCCAGGTGCTGAATCGTTGTGCCAGTGCCAACTGGTCAGAGAGGAAAGAGGGGTTGTTGGGCCTACAGGCGCTGCTCAAGAACCAACGGACCCTCAGGTCAGCCACAGAACAGGCTAATCTGTTTTCAAAAAATACAATGATTGTTGATTTTCATCTAACTGTTTGTTTTTCATCTGCAGTCGGGTAGAGTTGAAGAGGCTGTGTGAAATCTTCACCAGGATGTTTGCAGATCCTCACAGTAAGGTATGAGTGCATACAGCGCAAGTACTCGCACTAAGACGCACAACACTCACTCATTTTCTAATATCATGCCACATAGATTCATAATTCACCCACTTTTATTTTACTTTGGTTTCAAAAAATTTGTTTATCCCCACCATTCTTGACAGTACCGGATTCTGCCAAAATAAACACAAGGATTTATTTGTTAATATATATGGGCACCTTTTAACACTCAAGGATGTTTAAACTTATTCAAAAGACAATGTTTGTGATAAATAGGCCAAAACGTATTCTCAGATGTACACACACACACACACACACCGATATTTACACTCAAACATAATCACAGGCATGCAGAGTGTGCAACGGACTGTTTTCTAACGGCACGACAAGCCTGGGTTTGCGTGTGACCTCACACTCTCTCCGCCGTCCTGTGGGATTGCTCTGTCACTGTTCAGCGGCCAAAACCGCCAGCTGCGCTCACTGCATTCACTTCCAATCCCTCTCTTTCCCCTTTCTACCTGCAGTCTGAAGCGACGACACTGACCGCGCACACACACACACACTAAACGCTCTTGAATATACACACAAATATTTGGGCTGCCAGCTCTTCTCTGACTAACTAGCTGCGTTTCAACCTCTCTAACACTGCCACTGTTTTTTTCGGCGTTTTTGAATGCCCGCTGCCTCACACGTCATAAGGTGTGTGAGCTGAACCCCTCCCCTTCCCCTTCGTTTGACGTTTGACGATTTGATGAATTTCAGCGAGACTGCAGCAGAGTGTACGGCACGGCAGAATCCGGTATAAGCTCAGCCTCCTTCAAGGTACTGCATCTCACCATGGATCCCTCTCCTGCCTTCATCTATCTATCCCACACCATCCCCACTTCTTCTTTCTCATCTCCCTTTTTTTCAACGTCTCTGTTTTCTTACCTAGTGTGCACAAAACGTTACTTTTTAAAAGGTTGAAAGGTTAGAAGGTTGTTGCTTTTATTTATTTGACTCTATTTCCATTTAGCAAATGTTGGATTAAAGGCATGGATTTTGAGTTCATTCCGGTTTTCTTTGTCAGGATGCTAACAGATGTGTCTCTCTCTCCCCCATGCATCCCCCACTCTGGAACTCTCTCTAGAGAGTAAGTTTGGCCAATCAGTGTTATCTGTATTCATACATTGTGTTTGAACAAAATTTTAACCAAACTAACCTACCTCACAAAAGATTACCTGTAACTACACTGGGCTTCTGAAATGAACCACTGTAGGCGTGTAGGGATGGTGACCCTACACTGTCTGATTGGTGTTAATTCTTGTCAAGTAATAAACACATTGTGGTTGTCTTCTAATACTAACATAATTATTATTATTAATTTGGGTGATTAAATTAATTGTTGATTGGAAATGAAGGTGGGCTGCTGCAATGAGTGAATAACCACTAACTTCATTATGGGAACTAATGCTACTCACACATGATACTTCTTCAGCATAACCTTCATGTATCCTGTAATGACACTGTAAACGCAGGACTAGTTGTATGTATGCATATGTGCATGAAATGTGAATTGTTTAGTGACTGAGTCACTGTCACTCAAAGTGTGTGTGCGTGTGTGTGTGTGTGCGTGTGTATGTGTGTAGGTGTTCAGTATGTTCCTGGAGACACTGGTAGATTTCATCCAGGTCCATAAGGAAGATCTGCAGGACTGGTTGTTTGTCCTGCTCACACAGCTGCTGAAGAAGATGGGAGCTGACCTGCTTGGCTCGGTACAGGCCAAAGTTCAGAGAGCCCTGGATGTCACACGGTGGGTGTTGGGCTATCACAGTACAGACTGACATTAGGGAATATAAATTCTTTACATTTAGATTATTTTTTACATATAAAAGAATAAATAGACCTCCTAGGATCAATGCTGCCTTCTCTGTCTTGTTTATACACATAAACAAAGAGAAAATATAACACAAATTATTGTATTATTGTTTGACTCTTTTGGTAACACCAACATTTATCATAACCTTGCAAAGATCCTTTTACACTTGAGATGTGTTTCTTTGTTTCCTGGAAGTTAAATTAGGATTTTTTTTCTTTTCTTTTCAATAGAGAGTCTTTCCCCAATGACCTCCAGTTTACTATTCTAATGAGGTTCACTGTGGACCAGACACAGACGCCCAACCTCAAGGTAAGTGTGTGTGTGTTTGTAAGTGTGTTTGTTTGTGTGTAAGGATGAATTTAAGGCTGGAAACTCAACAAAACTGCGTAACCATGGTAACCGCTGTACTGATATGACCTTATGCCTACCCAAAATTAATCTAGCCTCTGCACTGGAGTTTTGCTCTGCTACAATGTGGGCACTCCCTTCAAGCTTTCCTGCTCTAACTCCTCATCATCCTCTCATACTTTCTTCACTAACCCTTCTGTTAGAGCAGCTTCTCCCCTCACCAGTATCACCTAGCTCCTTACCTTCGCCTCAAATTCTTGTACTTAATTTCATAATCCTTGCTCTTCTCACCCCTTTATCTCTCTGTCTCTCTGCCCAATATTTGACCCCATTCTCACAACTTTTTTATTCCTTATTAGTCTTTCTTTTCTTCAACCTTCTAACTAGACTTGGGCAGTGAAAGATAATTTCGGCATCACAATTTTACCCGTCCACCACAATATACATTTCCTCAAGGTTATTTTCGCTCTTCATTTGACTCTGTGTTATTTCACTGCCGTTTCAACACCTTCTGGTATTTAAGAGAAAACAAAACTCTTAATAGTCAAAAAACATTGTTTGCAGACTCTGTCAGCTCATAGCGTGACCTTTCAGCTCACATCACCGACTAGGAGAGGGCAATATTTCAATAAACACTGACAGTAGAAATATGTTTGTGGAGGATTTTGCAAATCAATGACTACGTTCACATGCGCATAATATTCAGTTTTTTGCCCTTATTTCAAAACTAGCGATTCTCTGACTAAGCTGTTTACATGGCAAATGAAAGTGAACATGCCACTAATGGGACCATTCACATGCAACCGAGTGAAAAATGTATTTTTTTTATTATTATTTTTTTTACCAGCGGTGGGAGACTTGTTTGACCTGCGAATACAGCCTCTCTCTTTTATTTCTTCATCCAGCTTCTTGAAAAGGTCGGCGTAGCAATGTGTGCGCATATCCAAAGACCTGTTGATATCCAAGTCTTTGATAATGTTGAATGCCTCCTTCTTATTGGGTCTGCAGCCTTGCAAACTGTTGGCTGGTTGGTTTGTGTACCGCAACCATAACAACAGCACAGAGCTGACCATAAGCCTGCGGTGAAAACCCAAAGAATGTCTCTAAAACCTGAATATGTGTACGAATGTACGTGTCTTAATCGGAAAATGCTACTGCATAGTCGGAAAAACAGCCTTATTTGGAATATCCAACCGGAATATATTGTTTACATGACTTGTGTCAAATTCTGAATATTGTCATATCTGGAATAATAGTGGAATATTGGTGTGCAATCTTGGATTTACAGTATTTTTACAAATGCCATAAAGTACCTGGATTTTTCTGATATGCAATTCACTGGGCTTGCTAAAATTCAACATTTCAATCTAGTTATTTTATACTTATCTTCTAACAGCATTTTAATTTAATTTTTTGAAAAATATATCAACATCACACTATAAAAATACAAACAACACCCTAAAGATACTGCCTGAGGTGACTTACAAGATCAAGTCATACACTTTCCTTTCAGTGCCAATAAGTGTAGACATATAAGGATACAAGGAATACAATGTTGAGCATTTCAGCAGCGCAGCAGTCATACTCCATCCCATACACTTTAGCATTAAGCTTCATGAACCACTTTTTTGTTGATTAACTTGGCATCACAGCTCTTTGCTGCCATCATGGGGCCTAAACAATTATATTATGTATTGCCTGATTTTCAGAATAATATCATCATGAAATTTCAGTATCGCCCAAGCCTACTTTTCACATCTTTTTACTCCTCTTAAACTTTCTGCACCCTCCCTCCGCTTTCTTTTCCTCTTTTGTCTCCCATTGCCCTCCCCTGTCCTCGTCCCCCTTGCTCTCTCCGTTGATTGACGCGGTGCTTCTCCTCTTTCTCTCTGAAGCCTGTACGGAGCTCGTGTTGCGGGCGAGGGCGAGGCAGGGGAGGGTCCGGGGTAAAATTGTTCCCCCCCAGAGCGCGGCGCCATGCCTGCTCTCTAGACGAGCAGGCTGCAGCCTGGAGCCAGTCCTCCCAGGTCAGTGCGCTCCGGGGGGAGCAATTTTATGGCGCGTGAGATAAGTGATTTGGAGGAGGTTTCTGGTCCTTGAGGTGCATATGGAAAGAGATGGAGGGAAATCAGGGCAGAAGTCAGTTGTTGTGGCGGTTTGGATTCTGCGGTGAATGTTTTGGATTTATTGGTTCCTTTGTTTTGTCATTTGTCATTGCTTTTCTTTTTGATTGATTTGTTTCCCACATTATAAAGCATGACCATGAATGCACTTTTATCTTCTCTGATTCATCCAATCATTTGATTTTTCAGACCTGCAAGAGTTGCATATCTGCTGCGGTTGTACATGTTGACTGTAAACGTTGGTGGTCACTTTTTTAAGCGTGTGATTGCAGTTTTGTAATTCCTTTATTTGTGTTTTTGCAGGTGAATATTGGCCATGCAGTTTCTTCGTTCTCAATCAACTTACTAATGATTTGTTTAAATGCACATTTTTGTATTACAGGTGAAGGTGGCCATTCTGAAGTACATTGAGACGCTGACGCTACAGATGGAAGCGCCAGACTTTGTGAACTCCAGTGAGACTCGGCTGGCCATCTCTCGCATAATCACCTGGACGACTGAACCCAAGAGCTCTGACGTCAGAAAGGTACTGACACACAAACCTCCACCAGCTCAAAGCATATTATTTAACATTATCTAATGTTATTGGAAGGAATTGCCACTCACTTTGAATTATTAACACACATGCATGCGCTCACACACACACACACACACACACACACAGGAAATACAGTAAAGACTCTAAGTCTTTAACGGAGAGAGATGTGTTTGTTGTGTTTCAGGCAGCCCAGTCGGTGCTAATCTCACTGTTTCAGCTCAACACTCCAGAGTTCACCATGCTGCTGGCAGCTCTGCCCAAAACCTTTCAGGACGGAGCCACCAAGCTGCTTCAAAACCATCTGAAGAACACTGGCAATGCTGCACAGGTAACAAAGGCATGTTTCAGACACACGTGATAGTCTATGAGTGTAAATCATTATGCTGTAACATTAATGGGATAATTTTAAAACTTAACTTCCTCAGGCACCAATTGGCAGTCCTCTGACACGCCACACCCCCCGATCTCCTGCAAGCTGGTCCAGCCCGGTCACATCCCCCACCAACACCTCCCAGAACACCCCATCACCAAGGTAAAACACACACACACACACACACACACACACACACACACTTGGAAATATCCATCTCATAATCATTGACTTATTAGCATGAACACAGGACAAGATGTACACAGTAGAAAAGAGTGACGTCTACAGAGTTAAATGACTTATACCACTTAGTTTTACTAGAGACGGTATGGCTCGATGCGCTGCTTCTTCTTTTGTTTTTAGTTTGCAGTGTAAAATAAATAGTCTGACAATATATGATCAATACTGTTTTGTTTTATAATGTAATTATTACATTAAGTCAATGCCAATGTCAATGACATTTTTTTCCCCACTTGTCCCATCTATCTCAACCAGATGTTTGCCAGATTAGAAGTAAAAAATCAAACTATCGTAATATCATCTGACATATGTATCATACGTGCTGTATACCAATACCATGGTTGATATTTAGCAGGACTGTTTGCTGACTCATTTCAGTAATTGTAATTGTTTGTGTGCAGTGCATTTGACTACGACACAGAAAACATGAACTCAGAGGACATCTACAGCTCACTGAAAGGCGTCACAGAGGCGATCCAGAACTTTAGCGTCCGCAGCCAGGAGGACATGAATGACCCAGTCCACCGGCGGGAGGGAGAGGAGGTCAGTAGAGCAGACAGATGGATGCTGTAGGTTTTGATGCAAGTGTATCATCACTATGTGTATATCCGCTCATGGAACTTTTATGACTTTGAATGAGAACAAGTTTATTTAGTTTATGAGAAGAATTCTAAATTATTTTTGGATTATTTAACAACCCCTTTGCCACAGAAGATGAGATAGATTTTTATTGTCCCGAAGGAAATTTGTCTTGGACACACAAACAGTATCTGCTGTTTATAGAATTTAACACAACAAAGTGAGTGCATGCGTGCATACATACTGTGCGCACAGCATGTATGTATGTATGTATGTACTAACGTACGTACCCACTAGCCAACAAAATTGCACACTGCTTGTTGTACAACACATTATAATAGTCGTCATAATAGTCTAAATAAAATGTGCAGTAAGGGTAAGCAGCCTCATCCACATAAAATATACGTGTGTGTGTGTGTGTGTGTGTGTGTGTGTGTGTGTGTGTGTGTGTGTGTGTGTGTGTGTGTGTGTGTGTGTGTGTGTGTGTGTGTGTGTGTGTGTGTGTGTGTGTGTGTGTGTGTGTGTGTGTGTGTGTGTGTGTTAAGATAAAAGCAGCATTTTAAGAGTTAGGCTCTAGTTGCCTTGCCATTCAGGGCAGTTGGGACTACACTGGGGGACTGGGCTGGACTTAGGCGTCTGCCTGAAGGGAGAAGCTATTATTCGAAGTGAAGGACATGGGTGGGGTCTGAAAATATCTTCTTGACAAAGTATTTCATGCTAACTTTTGATTTGTGACCGTTTTTGCTGCTCAAAGCTACAGACATTTCACTTGGTACTCAAACAGTAATGGGTTTTAATCCATAGTCTTGTTTAGCCTTACAGCATGTTTCCAAAGACCTGCAGAGGTCTAAACACATACTATATGTGAACCTGACATCTGATCTATTTCACCACTCCCCCTACAGCGTCAGAACTGATGGTCACACATTAAGTGTTTATGGGACTGATGACCGTAAACTTAATCCTCTACAGCCACTGATAAAATAATGTGCATTTTTTTGTTATGATCCCAAAATTTTCTCAACAACAACTTCACCTTTCATATTTCCCACAAGTGCTAATTTTTATACTCTGCGTGTTCAGTCCAAGTTTAAATGTATGACTTCAGACGACATGCCAGGTCTTTTTGCGGTCTCTCCCAACAGCATGGTGTACTCTAGTACAGAGGTGTGACCTTCTGACATTTTCCGCATGAGATGCAACTGAAATCTTACCAGCCCACATGTCATCAGCCTGCCAATCACATCACACTTGACTCATTAAACCACCACTCAAGACAGTGGCATTTTAGTGGAGTGTAAATATACACAAAAACAAGAGCACCTTGACCCTCTTCACCCTGCTTCATTTGTCACCTTGTGTGTCAGCCTTCTCAAGTTCCAACACTGGGTTGTTGTTTTTTTTTATCACATCTAGGAAACTACATGCTGTCAACAAAAGAAATGTTTGCAACATTTTACTGATCATGTACCTTGAAGTGATCCCGATGAATAGATCTGTTTTTTTTGTGTGTTTTTTACCAGTATCTGCACCTTCTGAAACGGCGTACAGCCCAGCATTTTAGGATGTTTGTACACGTAACTTTTTTAGGGCATGTCAACGGGATCCTGGTGTGTTTGCTCGTTTGGTTTGATTTATTTCGTCCCTTGTGAAAGCTGTCGTTGTAACTCTGCTGTGGATTAAACAACTGGACTGAGACTGCTTTAAAAGGTGGTTCTGGTTCCAAGCCAACTCTGGTTCAGTTTGTTTTTGCTGTAAAAAGTAAATCTGACCAACTTCACAGGATTCTTTGATAGTCGATAAAGTCATCTCCCAAGCAATCAATATGAATATAGAAGATCACTTTGTAACTGTGGTATGAACTATATGTTTGTCAGCATGTGACTGCAGGGATTTCTAGCAAGGAGATAAATCATTGATACTATGTTGTCCAACTTTCTAGCAGTTACTATGCGTGTTGTGCTGATGATGCAGGATGACATGTAATTTTCTGATGTACTGTATGAGTTTCCTGTTTACTCCTTTTACTTTGATTTGATTGGTAGAAATGAAAGTCTGTTATCTAATTTTATTTGGTGTGAACCAAAATCCAGTTGTGAAAGTGACCTGAAAGTCCGAGCCTGTTTTTTTTTTAATCACATTTCTGCAGGGGGACAGCGGGACAGACGGCAGAGTGTCAGACTTTATGGACGGAGGTCGCATGGCTCTGGACAACAAGACGTCCCTCCTTAACACCCCCCTGCTGTCCTCCAGCCCCCGAGGAGCCCGCGATCACTTATCAGACTCTCCCTTTAAACATAATCGCAAAGACACCAGCATGGATGACTCTGAGCTTCTCACAGACGGTAAGCTAACGCATTCTATAAGAAAAACACAGACACATTGCACCACACAAAAACACGCACAAAAATTATATGATAATTGTCCCACGTTTATTTTTCTTTTCTATTGTCTCTTAACAGACAGCAGCCAGGACCAGTCGGAGCTGGTGGCAGAGCTGCTGAAAGAGTTGTCCAATCACAACGAGCGCATTGAGGAAAGGAAGGCAGCGCTGTGTGAACTGCTGAAGCTGATCCGCGAGAACACCCTGCAGGTGTGGGACGAACATTTCAAGACCATCCTGCTGCTGTTGCTGGAAACAATGGGTGACAGAGAGGTACACACACTCGCTACATTCCAGTGACACTGCAAATGCCACGCTAAACTCCTTTCCTTTAAACTTCTAAAATCGTTGTTGTTCTCCCAGCATGTTATCCGAACGCTGGCTCTGCGGGTGCTGAGGGAGATTCTCAGCAAGCAGCCCTGGAGGTTCAAAAACTACGCAGAGCTCACCATCATGAAGGCCCTGGAGGCTCACAAAGACCCCCACAAGGAGGTACGTTTACTCAAACATGTAAATTAGTAATCTTGAAAAGACTTTTTATCATGAGGACTTCAGAGAGTGTGAAGACATGGTCCAAAGGTTGTGTTTTAGTTTATTTATGGATGATCAAAATGTTAAGTAGAATTAAAAACATGTACACATCTGCTACATGATTATGAAATGTAATATTAACCCATTTCAAATAAAAAGATCAAATTAACACAGATTACATATTTAGGGTGAATTTATTGTTTTTCCAGTATCAGTACTGATAATGTTTGTGTGTGTTCCTGCAGGTGGTACGAGCAGCAGAAGAGACGGCAGCCATGTTGGCATCGTCCATCAGTCCAGACCAGTGCGTCAAGGTGTTGTGTCCCATTATCCAGTCAGCTGATTACCCCATCAACCTGGCTGCCATTAAGATGCAGACCAAAGTGGTGGAGAGGGTTCCCCGTGAGGGCCTGATGAGCCTGCTGCCAGAGATAGTGCCAGGACTCATACAGGTGACACACATGTCATATCTTTGAACACGTAATGTTCAAGCACTTTTAGAAATATGTTGGACAAATTAATCATGAAAAGT
>NC_045746.1:2893779-2916763 GCF_008692095.1 Etheostoma spectabile
AAGAATTGTTATGTTTATCTTATGCTGCAAGTGTTACTGTTTAAGCAATGGTTCTTAGTTATTCTAGCTCTTTGTAGTTTGTAAAATGAATGCACCATCCGCATATTCATACGTAAATACTTTCTCTGACTCCCTGTTTTGAACAAGTAGTTTTGTAATCTATTTGATCTGGTTGAACAGGGATACGACAACTCTGAGAGCAGTGTAAGGAAAGCGTGTGTGTTCTGCTTGGTAGCCATTTACGCAGTGATCGGAGAGGATCTCAAACCACACCTCAGCCAACTCTCCAGCAGCAAGGTAACCATATGTCTGTACACACCAAGTTCTGGCATCTTAACGGGTTGAAATCTGGCATCTCAAAATACTTTTGAATGTGTTTTGAACAAAAATGTCAGCAAACTCTTTTTCTGTGTGTTAGTGGGAGACCAGTGTGGTCTTTTTGTTGTATTTTTATGCAATATCATATAGGGCTGCAACTGACAGTTATTTTAATTGTCAATTCTTTTCTTGATTAATCTCTAGTTGTTAGGTTTATGAAATAAAAATGGACTAGAAAATAGTCAAATTGTCAATTAGTGCCCAATATGACATCCTTGAATGTTCTTTTTGGTACACAACTCAAAGATAATCAGTTTGCTGTTATAGAGAAGTAAAGATACCAGTACATTTTTCATTTTTAGGTAGCTGGAATCAGAGATTTTTCCGCTTTTTTTTCTTCTTCTTTTTCTAAAATTATTCAAGCCATCAATTTAGTAATGAGTTTTTTTTAAATTAATATTTGAAAATGTAGCCAACAGGCTTGCAATATAGATTTTCACCTCAGTAATACACCTTGTATAAAGTCCTTGCAACCTCTAGAGACAATAGATGCATTTTCATATCTCTCCTCTGTCTGTTTCCCTGTCTGCAGCTGAAGCTGTTGAATCTGTACATCAAGCGTGCCCAGTCTGGCTCCGGCGGCAGTGAACCCCCATCTGAGGGCCTATAGGAGACACAACGCCCTCCCACAGGGCAACCACAGAACTGCAACTCTGCCCACCAAACATAAACGAGAGATCATGAGCTCACACCCACACAGACCAGGAACAAAACACACATCTGAAGTTCCCCCGAGCATCGCTGAGGATCCACCCTGATCACAGGCTGAGCTGAACCCTTACATTTGGATTAAACATAAACAGATAACACACATTCAGTCACACCCAGGTTTGTCACTAATCACTCAAGGATGAAGATATGAAATGTCCGTCCTCTATCCCGAACACTACAGTATCCCTTTGAATAACATCTTGATGTCAACAGGAAGTGGTGCGTCTGCATGGTTCTCATTTTTAACGGGGTATGGTTTGTAGAACAGGGCTGAGACGAACGAATGGTACCGTCTTGTGTCTTTCTTAAACAGTGAGTAACTGGGGCCAGGTAGACAGGAATGTAAATTTACATTGTGTCATAGTTTGGATTTATTTTACGCAATGAGGTTTTAATGCAGCATTTTTTCTCTCTCACGCACACAGAAACACACTCTCTCTTTCAAAAAGGTGCTGATTAGCCTAAAAGGTACGACCAACCGACAGTGCACAGCACTAACTGGTCCCGGTGGGTCATGCCTGCTCATAGCGAATACAGTACATGCAGATTCCAAAGTATAGGAGGTGTTATGTGCTTGGCTATGCATGAGACTAAATTTTAAAAAGAAGTTTTTATTGGAGCCCTATCGACGGTCAGAATAGTGTGACTGGGGTTTTAAGTTAATGTGTACAATGTCCGCCCCTTTCAGAAAAATTCATGGTGTCCTCCCTTTCTCCCAGCTCATCTTAGATCAGTCCACTTCTGGGCAACATGGGAAGGAAGACGGGTGCGTGCTGCTTAGCACATGAAGTATGGCAGAACATGGCTTATTATCACATAGTGGATATGTATCTATATATGATATTAAAATGGGATATTCAATAATAACAGTGTCATTTAGGAGAGGGGTGCGCATGTGTGCCCATCCTTGTTTTTATTTTCTCTCTCTCTGTTGCGCTAGCTGTAGTCTCTCTCACACTTATTTTTTCTCAGCTGAGAAATTTGTAGAAATGTATTATTTACAGCTCTGAAAAAAATCGTCATGTCACAATTTTCTCTTCTCTTCTTCAATGTGTGTTTCTTTCCTTCCTCTTGTAACATTCTAGTTTTCACTGTTTCTTCCGTGCATTTACAAAGCTGTGCTTACATTACAATAAAGAACGTGTACAGACCATGATAAGCCTTGCCTCATGATTTGTGAAGTGCAATTGAGTCCCGTAGGAAAAGTGTGCTTAGAATTGTTATTGATATATTAAACATTTTTAGTGATTGCAGTACTGCCCGTGCAATTCAACACTAAAGCCCCAGGATCAATGGTGAACCATCTACAGTATATCTTTTAAAGATCCACTATCTCTAGCTGTACCCTCAACCAAGATATCCACTAATTTAAAAGGTTTATGATTAATAGTTACTGAAGAAAAGCTGCAACAATGCCTGTCCTTTTTGGAGTAATGTATATCTTTTATCACAGCTGATGATAAAAGGGATAAGATTGTTGTGGAATTTGTTCTTGTGCAGTACAGAATACATTTTCCTCTTTAGGCATCTAAAAATCCTTGAAATTAAACTGAAAAAAACTGCTCTGGTTATACTGCTAGTAACTCATGTCTATAACATGTGATAAAAGGAGGGTACACTTTAATTAATAATATTTTCATTATTTTTCATCTGCAGGGAAATGTGCACAGCAGTTAGTGAAGTTGACTAATCCAGACGTGGTGTAAAATACAACATGCATGTCTTATGCAACATAGCTATTTTTGAAACTGGTGCTGAATTTCATGTATGCATCTGTTGTCTGGCGTCCATGTCCTGAATTGTGTGCGAAGTCAAACGGGGACAGTAATTAAGTCCTGAGGTGGGTCTTCCCCCATTAGCCAAAATAGCGCGTGCCCTGCTCGGAAAAAAAACTTGCCACACAGAGACTTGACCGCGCGCCACGTCCAGGGTTCGACCTGTGGATAATTATTGACTAGACAAGGCTGCAACCGACTTCTGTGGTGTAGACTCCTCTTCAACGCTGAAAATGAAAAAGACATGAGTTCCTGTTTGAACCTCCTCGCTACCGGTCTGAGTCGTGTTTATTTGGTGTGAGACGTACTGAAGCGAGAGCTGTTGGGGGGACACGATGTTGTTCTGGCAGCCCTACGCTGAAAACTTCCGAGCCCCCGTACAGAGACACGGCGGCAGCAGTTACACACGGTACGAACCTCGTGAAGCTAAACGTGAAATGTTTATTTTGTTTATAGCGGTCTGAGTTATACAACATACGTTAATAAATAACTATTTGGGTCATTGCTTTCTTTCACGGGTCAGACAATCAGAGCACAAAGCGCCCTGTCACTGAGTGTGTGGGCCTGTATGCCATGTGTTTCTGTGTGTAACAGACGGTTGCATTTATCTACAGAAATACTCTGAGCAGGGTGCAAAATTAACTTTTTTGTCCGCCAGCCAAATGGCTAGTGAATGTTCAAATTTTACCAACCACTAAATAGAATAATTTTGTTCTTTTGACCGGTGATTCAATCAAATCTACCAGCCACATGCATATTTTAGCAGCATCTAGCTGATGGATGGTGCTCATTTTGTATCCTGTCTTTAGGTGTTCATCTTTGTTGACAGTATGCATTATACTTTTTGGGAGGCAGAGCGCAAGTACAGTTGGACACAATGATGGGAGCTCGAAGGTCTCTAATTGGCTAACCCCCTTGTGCTGGGCACAGAATGTGGCCTCTGATTGGTTCATCGCCGTTCTGGCATCCTTCCTGAGACTGGTGGTGGCTTCCCTGCAGGCTTCACACAGACCGTCAGTCTGTATGCTAAGGGAGCCATGTTGATGCCTGGTTTTGTGTCAATTGGTGCACTTTGGATGGTTAAAGGACTGCGTCTCAAGGACCGGGAGCCTTAGCGGTGATTCCAACACCGCGATGAGAAGAGAAGAGCGGGCTGGGATGGTACAGGGAGCACAAGAGGAGAGCTTCTGTTAGGTCACCGAACATTACACGAAGCAATGAAGTTGATGCTAGCCTAATAGCTAGGTAGCAACAGCTGTGCTGACACTGCGTGGGATGCGGCTTGTGGACTAAAACAAATTATCTGCTTATTACATTTTGTTGGGCTAACGTAAGATATAGGTACTGCTCGACGACCTGGGGTAACGTTAACGACGGGGCGGATGAATACATGCTATCTTGCTTTTGCCGTTGTGAAGCTAGTTAGCTGTTAGCTCACGTTAGCATACTGACAATCCGCTCGCACGTTCAGTCACAAATAGCATCTGCTAGCAGAGTGGATCCTAACTTATCGTTACTTTCCGACAGTCTGGCAGTTTTGGAGTGCCGTGTTGTGTGACAAAAAGACCACCGTAAACCCCAAGTGGAGATATGGCGATACATCCGGTCTCTGTGGAAAGCTACCGATTCGCTTGTCCAGCTTGCCAAGGAGCGGTTATGGAATAGCATAACTTTCCTCTCTCGGTGTCACTAAGAAGCTGTAGAGCCCACTTCCTCGCTAGCCAACCTCTCGTACCTGAAGCAAGCTGGCGGCCCTCCGAGTAGAAGCCGAGGACAAGGAGCTGGGGCCGATGGCCTGGGTGCTGAAGATGGACGACGCCTCCATAGAGTCGGGGCTGGTGCACGACTTCGATGCCAGCCTGTCCGGCATCGGGCAGGAGCTGGGGGCTGGAGCCTACAGCATGAGGTTAGAGACGGAGTCAACACCAACATGCCAATCCCAGATTCCAAAACAGTTGTGGGGCGACAGATAGAGAGATCAACAAACACTCTGTCTGGAAGTGTTAGTCCCTTTGTACTGAGTGCATTACTTGTCTTTGTTTTGGGATTTGGAAAAGGGCAGTCACTGCAGGGTGCCACACAAAGATTAATTCCGCTAAACCACACGCACAAAAACAATAAAAGGACACGTGGTATAATGTGAAGGCCAAATATATTCGTCAGTCCATGCTGTTGCTCAAAATATGTGTGCGTTGCCATAAAGAGACGTCAACTTCGTGTACATTTTAAGATAACACAGAGGAAGTTTGCAGAAAAGGGCCTTGTTTTGGCCCCTTAGACTGGCAGAGCTATCAGAACAGATCTATGGCTTTGTTTCTAAAGACAGTTGTGTGTGGAAACAAAAGGTTATGCTTTATGTAAAAGGTGATTGATCTGATTTGAATATTATTATTATTTTTAATCCTAGCTCCTAAAATTGACTTGGAGGTGTAAGTGGCTTCAACACTTTCTTTCTCTCTCTTGCAGCTTAAAAAGTACCTGACCGTTCTGGGCTTTAACTTCTAACATAATGAAAGTGTGGTCAGATTCTATAACATTGACCAAAACAATCTCACCACAAGGTTCATGATTACGTTGCTGCTGTAGAGCTTTTGATCCAATCACAGAATATTAGCAACAGATGTCCAGATGTTATGGAATTCTAGATGCTCAAATTTCTATTTAAAAAAAACTAACATATTTATATTACCCAAACTATACTTTTGAAAAAAAAAGGTTGTTTTGGTATCACTATACAGGTCTTTATTGAAACAAAATATAATCTAAACTTTACACATGAGGCCAAGCTCCAGTAATTGCCCACAGTCTTCAATGCCCAAATGGAGTACATGCAGCCCTCTCATCTACCATGTTAATTTAATGACTTGTCAACATGCCACCAGTTCCAACATGTCACATAGGTGACTTCTCCCTAAATATTGCATCTTTTGATTAAGGAAAACTGATTAGTCAGCACTACTTGTTGATAATGTGTCTGTGGAGGATAAATATGCTTTCTGTATCTTTCTTTCTTAAATGATTTAATGAGAAGGAATGTGTTGGCATCGAAGGGGCAATGTTGTAAACCACCTTTTAAATTAGTAGCTTGCAGTATGTGTGCACTGACTTATGTAACAGGTTATGGAAGGTGATGACATTTATGTGCATAAGTCAAGAAGCTCCAGTACTTGCATGTCTTATCAGCTGTCCCCTCGGCCATCTGCTTTTAGCGTGCATTCAGCCGGGTGTGACGTAGGTGTGTGTGTCAGTCTTTTATGACGGTAAGCAAGTTTGCCAATACTCAAGCAACGGGTTGCATGTAAGTGAATAAGTGAAAACGGAGAGATGTGTGGGGTGTCAGTGGCTGCAGGAGTAGTGCTATCTGTGGTGTTGGGGTGGGTTTCGGCGGGGCATGTTTGGAATCAACAGCTAGAAGGAACAGAATGTCTCCGTGTGTTTCAGTGAGACCAGCTCCTCAGATTTCAGGAAGAAAATGTAGTTTCCTGGGCAGCAGGACTGTGGCACCCAGGTTGGCACCCACTCTACAGAGAAAACTGCAACAAGTGATACAGCAAGAGACGCGATTTGAGACTGAATAAATCTAGCAGGGATCTGTTTGGAAGACTTTGTTGTTTGGGAGGAAGGTGCTTCCGGAATGTTTTCAGATTGTCAAGTTTTTTTGTTGTTTTTTGGCTTGGGTTTATAGCAGCATCATGACTTGCCAAAAGTTTTCTTAGGTAATGAGATGTTATGATATGCATTTCTTTGCATGGATCCTTTTCTGCACAGCCACTGAGATACACCCCCCCCAGTTTACTGTGCACTGGTTGACACTCCTGCAGCATTTGTCAGGGTGAGCTGGGGACAGGTTGGTTGTCTAGATTGGCTGCCAAGTGTGTGAGAGAGTGTGTGTCAGCAGCTCAGGCTATCTCTGGGTGTTTCTATTCATTTATCCTGCTTCTGTCTCATGCATACATAATAAGAGAGCCATTTGAGTGATGGAGAGCCTTTGTCCCTTCTTCTAAAATAAGCCAATGCATTTAATAATTCCACACTATGAGGAGGTAAAGTATGGTCATGCCAAAAGTGATGCATTCAACAGTTCATCAAATTAGCAGAAGCCAATTTGATATATTTTTAGAGATAACCTGGAGGTCACGGCGATAGATTTCCATCAGAATAGTGTTGAAGATTTAAGAAAAAGCTTAGAACTTTTATTAAACGGGCAATAGCTAGGTGAAAAAATATTGAGGGGCCGAAGATGCACCAATTAAGCTCTTCATGGAAAATAGGGCTATAGCTAACAATTATTTTTGATTAATCTGTCATTAATTTGTTATTTTCTTGATTAGTTATTTGGTCTGTAAAATGTCAGAAAATGTGTTTTTCAAAGCCCAAGGTGACATCCTCAAATGTCTTGTTTTGTCCACAACTCAAAGATATTCAGTGAAGAAACTAGAACATATTCACAATTATGAAGATGGAATCAGAGAATTTTTACTTTCGTTGTAAACCGATTATCAAAATAGTTGGCGGTTAGTTGTTCATAGATTAATCTTTGCAACTCTAAGTGAAAACTTTTAGTCTGCTGTTCTTAGATGATGTTTTTTTTTTCCGCTTGCATGTCTTCTCATCACATCTATGCTGACTTTGTTTGTGGTTTATCCCCTTCTTTCTTCCTTTTCCTGTCTCTCTCAGCGATGTGCTGGCTCTGCCCATCTTTAAGCAGGAGGACTCCAGCCTTCCTCCTGAAAGCGAGACCAAAAATACCCCATTCCAGTATGTGTTGTGCGCCGCCACCTCGCCTGCTGTCAAGTTGCACGACGAGACGCTCACATACCTGAACCAAGGTGAGGCACACCGTGCTTGCACTAAAGAGACAGTTTTGGTTGTAATTAACCAACAGTTTGTCCTTTTTTTTTGTTAAATATTATAGTGACTATATATTTTCTCTACTTGGACTAGTAAAACTAGCACATAACTACTTTCGTATTTAATGTGGTTTGTACATACACAGTTCACTTCTTTGTGTTTTGGGGCTACATCCATCTTTTAACATAAATAATTACTGCATTCATTCATTGCACATTAGTAAAATTACTGTAACGTGTCTGATCACTACTCAACACTTTAATGTTACAGAATAACAGTTTGACTCTGCTACAGTACTTTGCTTTATGACACTAATTGAGATTTACTTTATTAAACGCAAAGGGATTCACATAAACGTTGGTGCAAAACATTTCCCAAAGTGCAGACTGTGCTGGTTGAAGGTGGTCTGGTCATCCATGTTATTATCAGGATGTAAATGTCAACTTAAATATGTCAATATGGATGAAATAAATATGTTAACTTATTGTGTGGTCTAGATTCAATTTGTAGGTTTGGTAGAGACTAAGGGTGACGAGATCTCGCGAGATTAAAACGTGACGAGATTTCTCGTCGAGGTGAAAAGTTGTCTCGTGAGGCAATGTGATGTCAGCGTGATGGAGCGTGAAATTACTATTGATAATCCCCCTGCCACTTTTAAATAAATTGGTTGGCAACATTTTGGTTTTCCTGCGGAAATGATAAACGGCGAAAGAGTGACAGACAAGACAAACACAATATGTAAACATTGTAAGAAGAAAATGCCATCATTCATCATTAATAGTTGATTTCAAAATGCAACTAAATTGTTTTGCATTTTGTGATTTTTCAGTTGAATAAAAAAACTATTTTCCATTCATATATTTCATCAAGGATTTCTTTAAATTTTTTTAAAAAATCTCGTCTCGTTCTCGTGAACCCAATCTCGTGATGTGTCTCGTCTCGTGGAGTAAGCGTCTCGTCACACCCCTAGTAGAGACGGGAGTAAGTTGTGGCACTTGCACTTTAAGCTATGCTTAAAAAAACTTAAAACGAGGTGGAGAATGCGTAACTGGTCAAGACATGGGGGTCAGACGCTAACTTTTTTTCTGAAATTGTCTGTTGGGGGACTGTCTGTCTCACAGTACAATCCCACAACAAGATTTCCAACTCACATTTCTCTCCAGTTGTCAACTATTGACTGGGACAGTCCAAAATCACACCGTGTAAAGAGGCCTTTATGAAAAACATTACTTTTTAAACCATAGTCTGCCACAAAAATGCTGCATTTTGTAAAGACAGTTAAGTCTTTTATAAAATATAGTGTCAAACCATTTGATAAGAAATAAACATAAAAATGGACATAACCTAAATTATACAACAAACAAAAATAACCCCTTTTGAGGAGACATTAAAACACAGGGAATAGTTAATTTCACTCAACTGTGTTGTTTTTAGTGTCTCTTATTTTTCAAACCTCTCCCATCATGTTTTTTTTTTACCTTCTCTTTCTTTTGCTCTCCTCTGCTCTGCTCTCCTCTCTCAGGCCAGTCTTATGAGGTGCGTATGTTGGACAACAGGAAGCAGGAAGAGTTACCAGAGCTCAACAACAAGATGGTGAAGGTGAGAGGATCCTCACAGCTGGAGGGTAACTGTAGGGAAAATATTTAACTTCTTGCTTCAAATACACAGTTTGTTTGTGTGTGTGTGTGTGTGTGTGTGTGTGTAGAGCATAGTGCGTGTGGTGTTTCATGACCGCCGGCTGCAGTACACCGAGCACCAGCAGCTGGAAGGCTGGAAGTGGAATCGTCCTGGCGACCGTCTCCTTGACATCGGTAATGAAGCCTGGCGAGAAATGTTTACCTAAACTGTCCTGTGTGTGTGACTTTGAGTTCAAATATCTGTGTGTCTGTGTGTGAGACAGATATCCCCATGTCCGTGGGCATTGTGGAGCCAAAGACTCACCCCTCCCAGCTCAACGCTGCAGAGTTCCTGTGGGACTTAAACAAAAGATCTTCTGTGTTTGTGCAGGTAACACACACACACACACACACACACACACACACACACACACACACACACACACACACACACACACACACACACACACACACACACACACACACACACACACACACACACACATCAGCTCTCTTTTGTGCCATCTGTTGGGCCTGCTGCTGAATTTCCTCATTAAACACAATTTTCATCACACTTCTACTCTTGTCTCCCCGCTGTCTGCAGGTGCACTGCATCAGCACAGAGTTCACTCCCAGGAAGCATGGTGGAGAGAAGGGCGTCCCCTTCAGGATCCAGTTCGACACGTTCGCCCAGGGAGAGAGTGGAGAGTACACGGAGCACCTCCACTCTGCCTCCTGCCAAATTAAAGTCTTTAAGGTACACACCTGTTCTCTCATAGGGGGTCAACTTTACCCCACCTGATGCGTCGGCCCTCATAGCAAATTAAATTTGTCTTCCTTTACCGAGCTCTGCTTTTTTGCTTCCTGTTTAGCCAAAGGGGGCGGACCGAAAGCAAAAGACGGACAGGGAGAAGATGGAGAAACGCTCACCTCAAGAGAAGGAAAAGTACCAGCCTTCTTATGATACCACTATCCTGTCAGAGGTCAGTATGCAGCTGCTATGGACTCTCAGGCCGTGCAAATATGTGGCTTTAGTACAAACTAGGCTAAAGTACTAGAATACATTTATTTTAATTTTTAATTTGGGGGTTACCCATGTTCAAATGTATGCACTCAAGTAAGCAAAATGTGTTTCTGCAAATCGGTGCACTATGTTGCTAAATTTGAGGTAAAGGGCCATAGTGGTGCTTCACATCACTGCCAACCATTTTCTCAATCGTGTGAATGCTTTAGATTTATAAACATCAGTAAATCCTCACATTTAAAAAGCTGAAACTAGAATTTTTTGGCATTTTTGCTCGATAACTGACACAAACTGATGATTGTCCATTATCACAATTGTTGCCAATTAATTTTCTGCCAACCAACTATTAGATTAATCTTTTGTTAAAACACAATTGAGCAGCAGTCATTTTAACACAATGAGCTGCCAAATTAACACAATCCTTTTTTTTTTTATTATTCCTTTTCTTATTGTTTTCTGGCTTTGATTGTTTCCCTCCCAACATATAGGTACTAAATTAAACTGCTCCGTGGTTAAGTTAGATGGCATAGCTTCTCTTAGGCCCATGGGTAAACCCTCACAGAAAGTTTTGAAGTCTGCTCACGTATATTTAATTCTGTAACTAAAACAAATGGTTGCTTGCAAGACAGCATGGCATCTGGTATGCTTTGGAAAGTGGTTGGCAGTAATGTTAAGATGAACCACAGGGTTTCCCCAAGTACTTTAAATTGTTAAGCTGAGGGGGTATGCCACCTAGAACCTGACGCATCTCGTCTCGTGATCAAGTTAATTTGTAGAGGACAGTCTAAACTATAGACACTCTGCTCTTCTTTTCCCCTGAATGCAAAGGTTTTATTTCATGAAACTAAATTAATTTGTATGACATATGCAAAGACGGTCTTTTTTAGTCAGCTGAGGTGGCCCAGATCAACAATAAAACACAAGAGGAAAACTAGATTTTGTATATAGACATTGCTAAAATGTACAAAAACCCTGCTCCTTTGATTGGGCTGTTAAGTCTTTGTCATTCAGTATAGATTAGACTGTTTATTGTCTCAGAGGCTTTATTGCAGCTTTTTCGGGACGTTCTGCACTATGCCACACTAAGACTGCCCTCAGGTTATTGGTTGTGTTTTTGTGTTGGTCGCTGGCTGGCTAACCTCTGCTGTGTGTCTGTATGTAGACGAGGCTTGAACCCATCATAGAGGATGCGGGTGACCACGAGCTGAAAAAATCCAGCAAGCGGACACTTCCCGCTGACTGTGGTGACTCCTTGGCCAAGAGAGGCAGTGTAAGCACCCTGCTCCCCTCTCCTCCACTCCTCTCCATCAGTCCATCCACAGTCTGCCCCCCCCCGTAGATACCTGGCTGTAGTCTGAAGCTTATAGACGCTAGACCATCAGCTGCTGGGGAGGACATGTTTTATTGCCATGTATTTGACGATTTTCGATTAGGTGGGGTGGAGATGGTGCAAAGCTAAATTCCCAATCCACTCTTGACTTTTCCTCAACTTTTATGCTTTTTCTTTTGAGATATTTGGAGTTGGCCTACAGTGTTAATCAATCCAGTATCTCTGATTAATTGTGTATTTATATATGTGTCTCCCCTCAGTGCTCCCCGTGGCCAGACGCCTACGTGAGCCCCAACCAGGCAGCTACTCCCTCCTTCACCTCCACCCCCCTGTCCACCTATACAACCTCCTCAGTACCGGACAGGTAACTGTGTGGGTGCAAGTGTGTGGCCTTTGAACTGAGGTGTGTGTTGGTCTCACCTCTCTTAATTGTCCTTTCTTGTGTTCTAGTGACTCGTCCTCACCCAATCACCCGGCAGACCCTGGTAGCCTTGGCAACTCGGAAGTTAGTCTCCCCTCTGCACACCTGTACGAATTGGTGGAAAAGGTAAATATTTAAATTTTTCACATTTTAAATATTTAAAAGCCCCAATTGTTGCATCAAACATTTAAAACTGTACCGTATTGTATGGTTCCTCAGTGGGACTGAGCTACTGTGGAGTAGGTGAAGTAAAACTCAGGTGTGGAAGTGTGTTGACACCGTGTGTCTCTCTTCCTCTTCTGCAGCAGTTGAGCCCCACTGCCTCCATACAGGACGCACAGAAGTGGCTGCTGAAAAATCGCTTCAACTCCTACACACGGCTCTTCACTCACTTCTCAGGTACGCAAGCGCGTGCACACACAAACACACAGTGTCAAACACTAAAACCTGCGTGTGAAGGTACGGGTATACTCGCGCTCAACACCGTGCATGGGCCGCTGTAGATGGCGCGCGCCCTAAGAGCACGCACAGATACGTTCATTCTCAACACATTGTTTGTTGCTCATTCGCCTTGACTACTGGAAAGCCCTCCTTTTTGGCCTTCCTCAAAAATCCCTCCATAAACTTCAACTTCTTCAGAACTCAGCAGCTCGTGTCATCACCAGAACCCCCTCTTTCCATCATATAACCCCAGTTCTTCAGCAACTCCATTGGCTTCCAGTTCAATTCAGAATATAATTTAAAATCCTTCTCCATACTTTCAAAGCCCTCCATAACCTTGCTCCTCCATATCTATCAGAACTCCTTCACATCGCCGTCCCCTCCTGCTCCCTCAGATCCTCCTCCTCCCTTCACCTCACTGTACCCCCAGCTCGACTTGTCACCATGGGGAACAGAGCCTTCAGCTGCTCTGCTCCCCAGCTCTGGAACTCACTCCCACCTGACCTCCGAAGTATCGACTCTCTCCCCCGGTTCAAAACCAGACTCAAAACCCACCTGTTCCAGCTTGCTTATCTGTAAATACACTGTTTTTTTTTGTTATAACTGCTTACACTTTTCTGTTCCCTGTATCTGTCTTTTATTGTCTGTAAAGCGACCTTGAGTGTTCAGAAAGGCGCTGTTAAATAAAATGTATTATTATTATTATTATTATTATTATTATTATTGTTGCAGTACACTCCGAAACATCAGAGGGCGTACGGACAAAATAATATGTAAATCAGCAAGAAGTAGTAGAAAAAAAGAAACCGGAAGTTAAGGGAAGCGGGGTCCTTGGCAACAGTAGTAAACACATCCTTGTTAAAACACAGACGTACCACGAAACGGCACATTTATCAACTCTAATCATTAACGTGTCTGTTGTTTATCTCCTAATCGAAATGACTGTCTGCCTGTAACACTGAAGAACAATCTTTACATGAAGCCGTTTTTTAACTTTTGATAAAACAATCTCATGTTTTTCACAATCTCCAGCAAAATGTTTCTTCTTTCCCAGTGTGGTGTCTCTCTCTGACCACATATTTAAGGGTGTATGACTCCCTGTGGTCTGTACATGAAGAATCACACAGATGTTTGTACACATGAACCTGTTCTTCCCAGCCGTGTAGTTCCAAAAATTCAGAGGTGCGCGACAGCTTGCGGGGCCTTCGCGCTGGAAACAGCCGCGGTAACGTCATTATATGGTGCGCGCCGGGAACACAGCGGCTACCATAAATCTAGCTTAATGCTGCAGTACAAGTGACTGGTCCTCTTAACTTGTTGCTTAGGTTCTGATTTGTTGAAACTAACCCGGGACGACCTGGTCCAGATTTGTGGGCCAGCAGATGGGATCAGACTCTTCAATGCACTCAAATCCAGGTGTGTTACAAAGTGTGCGTCAGTTTTTGTGTTTGTGTGTATGAGCATTACAAAGGTGCCAGTATGTTCCATTGAATAAATGATTGTGTTTGTGTGTAGGTCAGTGCGTCCCAGGTTGACAGTCTACGTCTGTCAGGAGTCCCTGCTGGAGAGCCCCCTGCTGGAGAGCCCGCTGCTGGAAAGACACTCCACCAATGAAAATGGAGAACACAGCATTTCCTCTAGTTTACACGGTAAACATGTGTGTTTGACAGCAGTGTAACACATAAATTAGTCCATGGAGGAATGCAATGTGTGAATATTAACAAATAATTTTTTTCTGGTCGGTTTCTGTATAGTGTATCATGCGCTGTACCTAGAGGAACTCACAGCTGCAGAACTAATCCGTAAGATGGCGTGTGTGTGCAGCCTTCCCCTGGGAACGATCAACCAAGTGTACAGACAGGGTCCTACAGGCATACACATCCTGCTCAGTGACCAGGTACCAACACTCACACACAGGCCGTTTGCAAAACTGTTCCTCTTCACTAGCACTTTGGAGTATCACACTCTCAGCTGTGGAGGGCTCTTCATCAAGAGGTATGTTATAATTAAAAAGGTAAACTGTGGGATACTCTCAAAACTCTCTGCTATAAGCAGGAAAAACCATCACCATGGATACTTATAGACACCTTGCTTGCTCTTGCATTTTGTGCTGCTATTATCAGTGCATAACATCCGCAAAACGATGAATGTATTATAATATAATGGGTTTAAGACTTTGCACTTTTTCATTTTAACTTCACTACACTGTGAATGGCGTCTAAATCTTCTAATCCAGCCCACGGATGGCCCAATAAATAAATCAATCAACAGGGACAATGTAACAAAAGTGGTGGCCAGTAATTATTGGTATCTGCCAAAAAAATGTAATATTGGGGGATGAGGCAAGAGTAAGTGGCAGGACTGGGATTGAGACTTAGACTGTACAGAGGAAGAAATACGATGTCTGTCACTATATGTCTGACCAAACATCTTATCTCTTATTTGCATGTAATTCACATTATCATACACATGCTGTATTGTATTGCTGCTGCTTTTATGAACACCTCTCCTAACAGTCAGTCACCATTAAAGTACCAAGGAACCACTATTTCTACAAATTGAAAGGGACATTTGATGATCAGCCACATTTCACTGTTTTTTTTGTCTTTTCTAGATGGTTTACAACTTGCCTGACGAGAGCTGTTTTTTGATCAGCACTGTCAAAGGTGAGTTCATAATGCATCAGTTGTCATTTCTCTTGCATTATAATTTGGCCTGTAACAAGACTCAGTAGATCTTTTTGACAAGGATTCAGTGTATTAATTCTTTCACAACACATATCTCCAGATGACCTGGGCGAAGGACTCCATCTAATCCTGAAGTAGTAAGGAGGCATCTGATGGCATCACTAGTACTCCACCCTCTGTTCTGTTTCGGAGCAGAAGCACCCTCTGTCTCTCTCGGCCTGCCTCTACTCTTTCCTCATACTTCCTCCCGTTCTCTCAAAAACGATCACTCGATGAAAAGCAGTCAGACTGCGCTAAAGCCATGTAAATGTTAGAATCTGACATGGGTGTGACCACTGTTTCATATTGAAAACACTAATAACAGAGGAGATTAGTTAAAAGAAGAGAGACCGGGGGATATGGGGTTAGGGGAAAGATAAATATGTATGTATTTTGATTTTATTTTTTTGTCTTTTTATATGGTTTCTGCGGGATAAAGAGGGGTGGGCTCCAGGAGAGAGGAGAAGGAAAGAAAGCAGTTTCCTTATTGCTTGTTGCCCTTCTTACACAACGCACACAACCAGCACTAGGCCAGTATTTGATAACCTGTACTGCTGAGCAGCATGCGATCTCAACATACTAACCTGCTTAAATGAGATTCCCAAAATTTACTCTGCTTGTTTAACAATCTTGACGGGGTTGTCTTAATAAACCTTTTATTGATCAGCTTAGCTTGTTAACCCCTGAAATATCCAGGCTAAATTTGTGGAAGTGGTGTCATTGATGGATGTTGACACCAGGATGGGTTTTGTTTTTTTTTTTGTTTTTTTTTTGGACTTTGTCAGATGGACTGATTTCATTAACTCCTGTCACATAGAGTCATCCTTTGGGTTTTTAGACTTCCAACCATACCTCTCTCTCTCTGTCTGTTGACATGACGTCACACTCAGCTCAACTCTCTTCATGTACGTCCTGGTTGGCCTGTGCTTTTACTGTTTTTAGTTGATGCTTTATTTATGGATCAGCTGTTTGTGTTGCTGTCATTGAATTTACTTGGTGCCATACTGGCTTTTTAGCTCAATCTTCTACTCACTACACAAACCGTGCGCATGCCCCTCGTCTTTGAGTCCTCTGCTTTCTGTGCTGACTTTGAAACACTGGTTTAGAGGACTGCGGTTTACGCCTTCTGGGATTTTGGCCATAAATATGCTGAAAAAGAGGGACAAACTTCTATAGAAGACTGACATGCAGAGCATTAACGCCTATCCAAAAACCTTTATATAATGTGGACCAAACGGGTTTCAGATTGATAGGCATTTTTTTGAGGATAGTTGGCTCTGTACATCTTGGTCATCAGAAGCATTCATAGAATTGATACGACGGTGAATTAAATCCTCCTCTGGTAGAGCTGCTTGTGTGCTGCATGTACATAGTAGTAAACCCTCCATTCCAGGATCTGCTCTGCAAGGAACAACCCATCAGACAGCAGGCTGGTAGAAATGTGTCACAGCGCTAGCCTGGTTTCAGTAGTCTTATCCTCCACATCCATCGTTAAAATCTTGTGTTTTTATGTAGCTGAACGCAGGAAGTATATGTCATGTGTTTTGAGTGACACCTGTGTGAAATCTCACACAGATCCTCAGAGTCGCTGTTGTTTGTTGACCCCGTTTAATTTTGGTACACAATGTCTGGCAGTGTTGCAGGTGCATACGGTTTTGCACGCCTATAAGTGTCAGAATGTGTGTGTGTGTTTGCATGTGTATCATTTTTCGTTATTGCGAAGAAAACCTAATTATGTCAGTAGTTGTCATAAACTTTCCTGTTGGTATGATGAAACTTTTTAGCTTGCTATTTAGTAAAGAGCATGTGGAAGAAAGGGGGGGAGGAGGGGGGGATAATTTGGTTCTTGTTGAGTATAACACCTTGTTTTTTTTATATGTTAGAGACCAAGTCTGCACTAAGAAATCACAAAACTCAAGCTGGATGAGTAGTCGGTAGTCCTACAGACTACACCCTTTTCTTACCCGCCTATAAGAAGGAGAACAACAACAAAAAATGTCCAGACTAAACAGCATTTGTGTTTTTGAGTCCCCATGCGCCAGAGCCAGGACTGTAGCTCTTGTGGTGTTTACAAGGACACGAGTACCACATCGCAGTAAACTGTGTTCAGTAACGGAGCAGATGTGAGTCAGGCAAACTCTGGCGAGCAGTTTTGGTCCCCTGAAGGCCTGATCAGTTGTCTGTCTGTGAAACTGAGTGTGTGTGGGTGTGAGAGAGAGTGTGAGCAGGAGAGGTGACCACTGTTCATGTACAGCCTAATGTCAATGGTGATGCTTCTCATGTGCACAGTATTGTATGCTGGAGATGTACACAACCACATGTGCTGGGAATAAATGATTTCATAACTTTCTCTGGTGTCCTGCTGTATTATATTTCCTTAGTTTGAACTGTAGCGTAGTTTCTTGATTCAAGGACAGAGAAATGGAAGGGCTTGATTGGCATAGTTCTTGAAGGGGTATTTAGAAATGTTCTATTGTTGTGTTAGTTAGACCCTCCTTATTTGGTACACGTCTTTTAAACTGCATATCCAATATTTCTGTTTTTACTAAGCCATGATGACCCTAATAAATCCTCTGGATTATTTTATCAGACTTGGTTAGCTCCTTCAATGCCAGAGTGGATATTATACAACTGTTTTACAAGCTGAGTAGTACTCTGAGAAATCTTAGTGACCCTATTACATTTTTTATATTAAAAAAAGGACCCTGCAGAGAGCAAATCTTGCACAGCAGCTACTGCTGTCTTTCTACCAATGCTCTGTGGAGAGCATCATCGCATTTTGGTGTGGTGGGCAACAGGAAGGCACTACAGAAAGTCACTAAAACTGCACTGGGCATCATAAACACGCAACTGGGCTCGATGCTTGCATCGGGCCAAAAGCATCACACGGGACACCTCCCACCCAGACAATCACCTTTTCCCCCTGCTGCCCTCTACAGATCCGTGAAGGCGTTTACATCCAGATTTATGAACAGTTTTTACCCAGGTGCCATAAAAGAACTGAATACTAACAAATAATGGTGCGATAAGTCTTTCTGCAAATACAAATGTGCAATATCGGATTTTTATTGTATTTACTACCGTTTTTATTCTGTGTCTTTTGCCGTTATAAGGTTACTGTCAGTTTATTTGTGTACCACTGAGGGTAAGTTGCGGAAAACTTTTGTTGGACCTCTGCTGTTTAACGACAATAAAACATTCTATTCTTTTTTTATTTAAAAAAGAAAATCCAGGACCTATTTATCTTTCTTGACTTATAATAGCATGCATTTACTATGTAGAACAATATAATTTTGACTTGCCTAAGGAACAATGAATAACAATGTGAACAACAATGGTGTATTGGTGTTTGGCTTGATATCAAAGGTGACAGTGTGAAACATTGGTCCTTTGTTGCAGGACAAATCGATGACAGGGCAGTGACTCATTTGTTGAGCAGATGAGAGCACAAAACACCTGCCAAAGGTCTCTCCCAAAGCAGATGTTTAGGACCTAGAATCATGCTCATTTTCACTGCAGCAATTGTGTCAGAGGCTGAATCCCATCTGGGATGAAGTGAATACATCTGTTGCAATTAATTATCAGACGGGACAAAAAACTTGCAATGTATCTGCATTCTGGTGGACTGAAAACAGCTGGTAGTTCACACCTGAATGTCTTAAAGGGTCTGTCATTGAGTGTATTTGTGATTTTACAGGTTGCCGTGTTGCTTCGGCATTATAGCCGTTTTAATTTTTCATCTGGTTTAACACTTATAACTACATTAACTGTATATATGTTGTGCACATACAGTGCGTATTGCTTAATCACCAACTGGGTTAAGAGGGCAATTGCTTATTCCATGGGCCCAGAAATCCCCGGTTCACGGTTTTGTAAAATTATTTGTTTAAAGAAACAATCTAACCATGTTTGGGAACACAGTAATGCACAATTAAAGCACAATATAAGCTGACATGACAAGGCCTTAAATGTTCTCATTCAAAACCACCACCGATTCTGCGCAGTGTGTCTCTCCGTTTCCCATGACGTAATTTGACGTTCCTTGTCAGAATCCAGGAAGTGGGTAGCAAGCTGTTGTTTGTATTTCGTTGGTCGTTAATCGTCTCTGTTTTTCTGATTAAATATATCGCTTTTACGGGCCGAAATGGCGACGTTTATTTCAGTCCCGTTAAAAAAGTCCTCTGAGGTGGATCTGATGAAACCGCTATCGAAATTTGTAACCGCCACCTACCCAGCGGGCGAGGAGCAGGCGGAGTACATCCGTGCCGTGGAGGAGTTGAACAAGCTCCGCAGGAACGCGCTTGGAAGGCCGCTGGACAAACATGAGAGCTGCCTGGAGATTCTGCTCAGGTAGAAAGTCCTTCTTTTATTACACGCTTGAACTAGATACAATATTATTAACACTCAGAGCAACCTTCTTACCTGTCGCGATGAGTTAGCCCAGTCATTGCCGCACCCAGATGGGATAGCTTTTAGTTGCTAACCCAGGAGCTAAAGTTAGACAAGCTAATAACCGACTCGTATGATGTTCATGCCAAGTTTCCTTGAGAGGCTAACACAGACTTGGTTTGTTTACTTATTTACCTTAACGGTCAGATATTTTAGATACTTTGACTTATTCATCGAAATGAAGTAAACTCTACATGGTTTACCTTAGCATTAGAATTAGCTTCAACGTTCAACTTAGCTAAACTTTATTGTCCCCAAGGTGAAAAGCATACATAGCATGATACAATATATAAAAACACGTGCTAAATCCCACCAAACAAGCTCAAACAAAACTGTAAATTAGTGACAGCATAACTTAAAATTTGGAGTACATCCAGGCGTCGTTATTCAACCTAGTCATCCCTCAAACATCTTCACCTGCCTGTTCTGTTTGATAGAATGACATCAACAGAGGTCACAGCGTCAAGCGACAACTCACGAATATACACTGAATATCACCAGCCTATAGATCTATTAATACATATTCACACTCATGAGCACCTTAAGATACAGCTACATGAGTCATGTATCTACATCACACCAGGGAGAAAGTCCAAGCACAGCCATCTCTCCTGTCAGATGTCAGATGTCAGTTACATTCAGACCCGCATTACATCCTAGGCCTTCAGGCCACATGGTCAGACATCCAGGGTAG
Source organism: Etheostoma spectabile (assembly GCF_008692095.1). NCBI lineage: Eukaryota > Metazoa > Chordata > Actinopteri > Perciformes > Percidae > Etheostoma > Etheostoma spectabile. The sequence goes on from NC_045746.1 coordinate 2,914,196, forward strand.
GTAGGGAAGGTAACCACAGCTTTTCATATATGCAAACCGAGATTAATGTGATAAAACGTTACAGCTGTGTGTACCAGACTCAGAAGCACAGCAAGAAAACACTTGTAGACATGAGCTACAGAGAAGGCCAGTACATACTCAGTGGATTTTATGTTTGAAATAGTTGCTCTGGCTGTAAAATACATATGACATACAGTATATGCACAGTGTAAAGAGCAAAAGAGTGTTACAGTGCCAAGCACTTTACATGTGCTGTGACCGAAATGGGATTCATGGTAATAAACAAATATTTTCTGTGTCCCATGCTCTATTTACCCCGCTTGGCTGTTGTTGACTGCCAACTTGCTCTTATGCAGTTATACAAATTTAATATATTATATTATTGACTTGAGCGGTAGTAATGCATAAGGCCACAGAGGTGTTCCTAGGTGACCTATAGAGGCAGACTTTGCCCTCTCTCATTTCAGTGTTACTTCTGTATGACTCATGAGTTATTTATTGCACAGGGTTTGCCCAAATTAGCCAGATATGCACTTGCAGGGTGCGGGTCTTCGATTTTCTTCAATGTGAGCTACATGGTAGCACAGTGCAAAGTGGAACTGTCTAGCGAGTGCCAAGATTAAGCTCTTTAGGTATTAAAAATTATACCAGCTCAAGGTGCTGAGTGAAAGCCAACAGGCAGAGTGCAGCAAAACTGGAGTGATGCATAACATTCACTTACCTTAACACAATGGGTTCTCTCACTCATGTGACTTTGTAATGCTTTTCTGAGACACACTACGTGTGACGCCAACAATTATTGGCTGATGGTCATGACTGTTGATCAGTTTCAGTCAGTTTATGTTAGGTTTACACCAACCTAATACACCAGATTGGTTTTTTTTCCCAGTGTCATTGCAATCTCTGAAATAATGCTACATTAAAATGTACAGATGTACAAATGTACATTAAAAATACAGATTCTAAATTTGGGGAAAGGTGCGAACTGATATCAGATCTATTGACAAGTAACCTTAGTTGTGGTATTAACATTTTTATTAAGAAACAAACCGTGTTTAAATGTTTTCTAAGCTAGTATTTGAAAGCAATATTGACAGGAAATTAAAACAAAAATGTGATCTGTACTGCCTGAAAGTATTTCTCACAAGATCTAAAATATTTGTTCACTGTTTTAATCTGGGAACTACCTCAAATGTCGAGTGTGATTTTTGAAATGCTTTGTGTGTAAGATGTAGGGCTGCGTGTTTGTAGATTCATGGTCTTGGCTAATTAGCAACGAGGTGGAAGCTAGCATTGCCACTTCTTGGCTCTCTGCACATGCCGTATGTCAGCCAGGTAGCCAGGGCAACTGGCCCTATCCTTTTCAAAGCCGTGCTGACACACAGCTATTGTGTCACCATGGTAACCATTGTTTTGTCCAGGCCTTTCTTTTACTCTTTAGTTAACCAGTAGGCCCACCTAATCTCAGCTTACCTTTTTGCATTTGTGTGTCCTTGTGTATCTGAAAGGGTATCATAAGGATAACAAACTCTGTGTTTATAATTCTATATATTATGCCAGTCTTTGTTTATGTATAAGTTCGCAATCCCATAATTTATGGCACTGGAAAAGCCGGGTGGATGAACTGGTAATAGATTTCCCAACCGACCCCTCTGCATGTTGTGCATGTCGTCATTTCTAATAATAACTATTCACGTCACAGGCAGGCACAGGTTCTGATAAGACAAAGAGCTGAGGAGCCCTGACTGACTGACTGACTGACTGACTGACTGACTGACTGACTGACTGACTGACTGTGTGCATGTTTGCTTGTCTGTTATTTTCTCCTGACTCATTGTCATGTGTCTCTGAAATGGCAGAGCTTCTTCAGATCTGCAGTTATGTCATAATAATTACTACCCTAGTTTTTCAATTATGACTTACTGTACAGCCTTATTTCCTTTTTTCAACTTAACTTTAACTAAACTTAAGTTTAATAATATTTTCAATAAAGACATTTGTGTCTTTAAAATAAAAGCAATGATTATATGATCTGTAGAAAACAATTTAGTGCACTTATGTTTGGGTTAAGACATAAGGAAACATGGTTTTAATCCTACCATTTCTTTCTCTCTCCAGATACTATGACCAACTGTGTGCTGTTGAGCCCAAATTTCCCTTCACTGAAAACCAGGTAACTGATTGGACAGCTCACATGTGGGTTAGACTAAGTTCCCAAACAAAACTTGAACACAAAGCATCTCTCTGTTTCCACAGCTCTGCTTAACCTTCACATGGAAGGATGCCTTTGATAAAGGATCTCTGTTTGGTGGCTCAGTCAAGCTCGGTAAGTGCGACCTCAAATTAATTTGTGTCTGTGGAAGAATATCTGTGTATGTAACTGTGCGTGCCGTGTACTCATATGCACTTAACATCCTTTTAAAAAGAGTTAAAGTAGGACCTTACCTTTAGGGTACATATCTTTCATACCATCTCTTACTATCAATCTCTTTATAATCTATCGCTTTGTATCTCCATCTGGCTTTATCTCTCTCTTACACACACACACACACACACACACACACACAC
>NC_045746.1:2916773-2931570 GCF_008692095.1 Etheostoma spectabile
ACACACACACACACACACACACACACACACACACAGTTGTCAAGACTGCTCTTTGTTGGGTTTAGTTTAGTTAATTTTTCCTGTGTACTCCGGGCTAGAAACATGTAAAATGAAGCAACAGAAAATGTTGGTTGAAGAAAATGCCAACCCCACACAAAAACAAAGCAGTCAATATCCAACACAGTATCTAAGGGATGAAAGATAGCTGCCACTTTTCCCCTCTGTCATCACTTTGTAGCTTGGGAAAGAAAATAAAACCAGTCTTATGTTCACATATTTGGTGGAAACTTGCTGGTATTCTATGAAAATGTATTATTCTCTAATTCCAGTTGTCCATGAAAACAACCAGAATGCCTTTAAAGTTCAGATGAAGGGGAAAACAAAAAAGTAACTCTGACAAAAAAAGTCTTACCCTGGTGCTTTTGGTTTTTGTGTACTGCAGCTTTGGCCAGTTTGGGCTACGAGAAGACATGTGTGTTGTTCAACGCAGCAGCGCTGGCAAGTCAGATCGCCTCAGAGCAGAACCTGGATAACGATGAGGGACTGAAGGCTGCAGCCAAATACTATCAGGTGGGCATACCAACACACTTTAGATTTGAAGATTAGAAGAGTTGCTTTGACAACACATTTTGTGTTTTACACTATGATTGGTATGGTAACTGATGCACACACCATCTCACACTTAAGACAGGGATGTGACAAACAAACAAAAGAAACTAGTTTCACTTAATTTACACTACCGTTCAAAGGTTTGAAATCACCTGTTATATCGATGTTTGTCTTCCATAATGGCTATTTAACACAGACACAAACAGTATAATTAAGACTCCAAATGTCTTGTTTACATTTGTTTGTAATTGTTCTTAATTTCTAAATAAAAAAGATGTATCACAAAAAAAACAAATGTATTATTTACATGTGTCTTGAAATAGTAGCTCCTGGTCGCCAGGATAGCTCAGTTGGTAGAGCAGGCGCATCTATAACGAGGTTTACTCCTCGACGCATGGGGCCTGGGTTTGACTCTGACCTGCGACCCTTTGCTGCATATCTTTTTCCCTCTCTCTCCCCTTTCATGTCTTCAGCTGTCCTGTCAATAAAGCCCTAAAAATGTCCAACAAATAATCTTAAGAAAAAAAGAAATTGTAGCTCCTCTAGCAAAAGTAGACCTTGGGACCATTTCAACAAACTTTCAACATGAGATAGTTTCCCCTGTTAATTTTGAAATGTTTTACTAATCAAAATAAACTCCACACTTTTGAAATAGACATGAGCATGCAAGGTGTTGCAGGTTTATCTTGTATTTGCGACCAACAATTGTTGGCAGTCTCTGCAGTAGTGTCTAATCTGTTCTCTCTCCTGCCTAGCTGGCCAGCGGAGCGTTTGGCCACATCAAGGACACAGTGCTGTCAGCGCTAAACAGGGAGCCCACCATGGACATCTCCCCTGAGACTGTTGGTACCCTGAGCATTATCATGCTGGCCCAGGCCCAGGAGGTCTTCTTCCTCAAAGCCACCTCAGGTACCTAAGGACAGACACCTCAAGGATCCAAACACACACATAGGCTTCACATAAAGACTGTTACTTCATAAATTTCTGGGGTGACTTTCAAGCCTTTCAGTGTCATTATGATTTATCTCTGTTTTTGCGTTGATACTCAGAAGAAGAGAAACACAATCCATTTTTAGTCCCTAAGTTTAAAAGCGCATCGTTGACATGGACTACTGCGTAGTCTTCTGCCCTGTAATGTGTCTATGGACACTGGTATGACAAATCTGCCAGATATAAAGGAAGCGGAGCAATTGCAATTTGAATAAATAGCATCTTTAATCATGCATGTGTTGCTATAAGTGTATATATAAAGTATAAAAACAAAAGCCTCCCAGCCTCGGTCTCAGTTCTTTCTTTTTTTTAATACTTTGTAAGATGTAAAAGCAATTTCATCAGGGTGATGTAGAAACACTGTTGTGAAATACAGTTAATGCAACAGACAGCAGCTGCAGGCTCTCTGAAACCCACGTGGAGTAATTAACTAAATGCATGACCAAATGTGAGTAATCACTTTAAACCACAGATGTTCTGATCAGCTTGTGATATGTGATTTTCAAGAGCGCAGCTTTTTTATCCTGTATGCATTTTATCCGATATGAACTCTTATAATTGGCTTGTTCACTCAATAGATAAGATGAAAGATGCTGTAATCGCAAAGCTGGCCAATCAGGCAGCAGATTTCTACGGCGACGCCTTCAAGCAGTGCCAGTACAAAGACAACCTTCCCAAGGTATGTGAAAGACATACAGCCACACACTAATCTAAACACTGCTCAGTCAGCCACGTGTGCAGTGTGGTGGCGATGCATACAGCTTGGTTTCTGTATGGTTTGGTGTGTGTATTGTCTGTCTGTGTGTGAGTGTATTGTTTTGTCTGTGTGTATTTCTGGAAGACGGATTGGTACTCGGGTTGTGTGACTGTTCAAATTGCAACTTTACTCTGTTCTCATTGGTCCGTTTCCATCCTGTTTTCACTCTGGTTGGTGATTTACTAAGTTGCCGTTTGACCTGTTTTTAATTTTATTTTCATTCTGATTGGTTTCCTACCATCTAATCGTGGGCATCTGAAGTACTTACGCTCTGTCTAATACTGACTGAAACATTCACACACACGTTTTGAGATTAATTAAATCAAAAGTTAAGTTCAGAAGGAGTGTTCTTACAAGTTATTATATAAAGTGTAATAGTGATTTCAAAATGCAATTCAGAAAGATATCAGTATACCTTACATTACATTACAAATGCAATGCCAGTAGCTTGAGACTAAATAATGTTGGAAAGGTTGCATAATATTCTACATTTCTTTCAGACAGTTAACTACATAATACTTACACTAAAATACACATTTCTCCAAGTGTGCATATTAGGGCTGAAATGATTGTGAATTAATTGATTAGTTATTTAGGAGAAGATTTTGTGACTTAATAGTTTGAGTAATTTTTTCAAGAAAAAGAAACTGACAAAATGTCCGTCTTCTGACTTGTGAGGATTTTATGCTTTTCTTTTCATGATATCGGTGTGAATTTAATCTCTTTTTAGACTTTGGTCAGAAGAAGAAAAAAAAACAATAGTATACAAAAATATTATTTTCAACTCTGGGAAACTGTTATGTTACAACTTGTGATGCTATCGTGAGCATAGTTCATTGCTTTTAATTTGACAGTGCTATAGATTTTGAAACTAGCTGATAGTTTCTATGAACTAATTACAAAATTAGTAATAGATTTATGCATAGCTGGTGCAACTCGTCGTATGTACTCTGTTATGAAGCACGATAGTCTTCTCAGTGACAGCAGCTCTACACACATGAGCTTCTAGGTTTTTAATTGTTTAGAATAAAGATGTTGCTCAGTTTGGACAGAGGAAACAAAGCCTGGTAAATTGACTCATATCAGAAAAAAACGGTGTCTGTGTTGTCCTTGAGTGCTCAAAATCAAACACGCAGACATTGCACCATCAAAGTCCCTCACACACACACACACACACACACACAAACACACACAGACACCAACGCACATATGGCTATGGGACATTTGATAAAGGTATAGCAGCTTTTGCTGTAAGATTAAACACTTATGGCCTGTTCTGTTTTCTCTCTTGTTGTCTTCCTTTCTTCCTGCATCCCTTGTGGTGGTGTTGGCATTGTGTGTGCGTGTGTGTGTGTGTGTGTGTGTGTGTGTACGTGTACGCGCGCGCTCGCTTGTGTTGTGTTTGCACACCTGTGACTGCTTGTGCTTATTTGTGATTGGCTTTTGTGCCCATTTGCGATTGGCTTTTTTGATGTTTTTTGGTATTTGACCTCGCTGGTGTGCGTCTGCCATTTTGTGGTTTGCCTTGCCATCATGCGTGTGTGTGTGTGTGTGTGTGTATGTGTATATATATATATATATATATAAATATATATTTGTTTGCGTGCCTGCGTGTTGCTCTGTTGTTGCCTCTCCCTGGTCAGTATTTTTATTTTCAGGAAGTGCTGCCAGTGCTGGCGGCCAAGCACTGCATCATGCAAGCCAACGCAGAGCTGCACCAGAGCATCCTGGCCAAGCAGAAGAAGCGTTTTGGAGAGGAGATTGCTCGGCTTCAGGTACACAGCTTTAACAGAGATTCCGATCTCGAACGTGTTATGTAACTGTTAAAAACTGGACATTCATGCCTTAACGTTTCAAATCAAAACTAGTAAAAATGTATTCCATAAAGCAAATTTGCATCTTCTCTCCTCTGGGCTGTTCATCTGTCCAGCACGCTGCAGAGTTGGTGAAGACGGTGGCGTCTCGTTACGACGAATATGTGAGTGTTAAGGACCTGAGTGAGAAGATCAACCGAGCTCTCACCGCAGCCAAAAAAGACAATGACTTTATCTACCATGACCGCGTGCCTGAGGTTAAGGATTTGGAACAAATCGGCAAGGCAACGCTGGTCAAAGCCACCGCCATCACACCTCCACTCAGCCAGAAATTCACAGGTAAGATACACAGACACTCAACACAGTTCCTTTATTGCCAAGACAGTTTAAACTTTAAAGGAATAGTTTGACATTTTAGGCAATATGCTCAATTAAGTACTTGTCAAGAGTTAGATGTCTCTGCTGGTTGCCCGGCAACCCCATGGTGAGATTTTAGTGATCGCTTTCTGCTTTTTTTAATCAGTTGTTTATGTTGTTCCTACCTCTTCAGACTTGTTTGAGAAGATGGTCCCCACGGCGGTGCAGCAGTCCATGAGCATTTACAGTCAGAGGAAGGCTGAGACTGTGAACAGACTGGTGGGAACGATGAGGGAGGCCACCAATCTCTGCAATGGGTACGCTGTCCTGTGTTTATTTGACCGTATGTTGCTGTGCACGTCGGTGACTATGCAGATGAAAGTGTCTTGAGCACTTGTGGATTTATGAAAAAATTATAACATAATGGTGTACCAGGTACTATTACAAATGCAATAGAAGTACTTGTGTTTGAGTATAGGGCACTTAATAGCAGGCAAGTACTTCACTCTATCTGTCTATCACTCTATTTAATGGCACTAATAAGTGCTTAACAGTTTGTGTATTTTGCCCAAAGAGCAAGGTGCATAAGTTGATGTCTGACCAATGCTTTGGAACTGTCCATCAGGGTGTTGGCTTCCCTAAACCTACCAGCTGCTCTGGAGGACCTGTCAGGAGACTCTATCCCACAATCCATTGCTGATAAGGCCCGAGCCGTTGTGCAGCTGGGAGGACTGCAGAGCATCGAGCAGCTGATCAAAGACCTGCCTGAGCTTTTGACCCGCAACAGAGAGATCCTGGACGAGGTCAGAAACACACTGAATTATACAAATGCTACTGCACTTTGTAGATCCACTTTGTGTAACCACAAATGTATTTAAAAAGTAAAGCAGACATTGTGAGCTTTTTTAACTACAGCCTTTGTAACAGCTTGTTTGTCATATGGGTTTGCTTTCTTGACAAAGAAGCAAATGAACGAAATGCTGTTTAGCAGCTTGTCTGTCTACTAGAATGCTAAAAACTCAAAATCATCCCTAATGGCAGAAATCCCAAATCGGGATCATCTCTAAATTCTAATGCACTGTTCTTTGGGCCAAGGACTGTCTGTCCACCAGCTTCAGCCAACCCTCTTCTCTTTTTTTAGACATCTTCAGACGGGAGTATGAACATAAAACATAAACTGCTTCCAAGTCTGTTGGCAGAGTTGAAAAGTCAATACTAAAGTGTCCTAATTTCCCCCCCAAAAATGAAAAAACTGAAAATTACATTTCTGCTTGCCAAAAAGCTGACTTTGTAGTGACTTGAAAGTAGTGCTGAAACAATTATTCAGCTGATTGAAAGAAAATTTACAGACACATTTAATAGCATAATTGTTTAAGTTATGTATCAGGCTAAATGTCTTTGAACTCTTTGAATGAATATGCTTCTTTGTTGTTGCTTTTTTACATTTTATAGACCAAGCAATTAATTGATAAATCAATACAGTTAATTGATATTTGTTAGTTTCTGCCCTACATTAAATTTATGGTCTGTATAGTTGCAATAAGATGGCGGAGTAATAATTATACTTACTTTATTTATTTAATAGATGAAGTTTTGGGGCATTTTTAAGCCTTTATTTTAACAGGACAGCTGAAGACATGAAAGGGGAGAGGGGGGGGGATGACATACAGTAATGGAATGGGCCACAAGTCGGAGTTGAACCCGCAGCCACTGCGTTGAGGAATTCTATATATGTGCACCTGCTAACCCGGCCACAATAATTATACTTTAAAATAGTCCTTAAAAGTCAGATAATACTTACATGTGGTCAAAAACAATAAATGAATACTAAAAGTGTAATCATCTGAGCACCTGCTGTGTGTTGTTAAGGCACTCAATGTGTGTGTGTTGTGTTGTATTCAGTCTCTGAAGATGCTGGACAATGAAGAGACAACCGACAACGAGTTGAGAACTAAGTTCAACCAGCGCTGGAACAGAACCCCCTCTGGAGACCTCTACAAGCCCCTTCGTGCAGGTACACAAACACACAAAAAATATGTCCTTCCTGTTCGAAGTTTGTATTTGTCTCCATGTTGTCCATTTTTGACAATGCTCTTATCCTAGTATCTTCTTCTTTCATTTCTCATTCTCTCTTCATCTCTAACCTTCCCTCCCTCCCTCCCTCCTTTTTCTCAGAGGGTGCTAACCTCAGCAACATCTTGGACAAGGCTGTACAGGCAGACCAGGTGGTGAGGGACCGCTACAACACCCATTGTGACATGATCACCCTGCTGTGTAAACCAGAGAACGAGCTCAATGCTGCCATCCCCTCCGCCAACCCGACTAAGACACTGCAGGGCAGCGAGGTCTGTCCGATTGTACTGGTGTACTAATACTTTATACATGGGCAGACATTGTTATGGTGAATTTTTTAGCTCATTGTGTGTCACCTCCTTGCAAGGTATTTTGTATGTCATGTAAACATAGATTCCTGTTTTAGAAACACCCAGTGGATATTGTGTGCTTGAGGGCAGTGTCCCTCCTCTCTACAGTAGCTCCATTTTTCATTTTGTTTGCTGACTTTGCATTGTTTGTCACTCGGGAACTTAAATAACTAAGCAAGCAGAACTGCAAAGGAACAAGGAAGAAGTGCATGTTACTTCTACACTGAATTCACGCTAATATGGGAAAAAAACGGCAGTATATTTCAGTCATCATAAAGGCGAGAGGTCAGGATAGGTAGGATAGCACACTTAAAGTGATGTAGAAGTTAAGATGTATGTGCATGTCTAATCCACAACGTTATTGCTCTCTTTGTTCATTGTGTGCATCTTCTCTATCGTCACCTAGGTAGTGAATGTGCTGCGCTCCCAGCTCGTCCAGTTAGACGAAATGAAGAAGGAGAGGGAGACCCTAGAGGGAGAGATCAAGGCTGTGACTTTTGACATGTCGACCACCTTCCTGACGGCGCTCGCCCAGGACGGGGCCATCAATGAGGAGCAGCTGTCACTCTCCCAGCTTGACCAGTTGTACGGCGCCTACAACCAGAGGGTACAGGCCACCCTCCGCACGCAGGAAGAGCTGCTGGGACAAGTTCAGGTACACAAACACACACAGTTTTGGAAGATTGATGTTATTTCAGAAATACAATTCAGTTTTATTTGTAGTATAAATTCATAACAAGAGTTGTCTTAAGACACTTTACAGATAGAGTGGGTCTAGACCACACTCTATAATTTACAAGGGACCAACAATTCTAGTAATTCCCCTAAGAACAAACACATTATTTATTGAGCAGCAAGATGACTGTTAGAGTAGTTAAAGAGACCATTTCTTAATCAGGCCATGTGTCAGGTGAATGAGCTAATAATGACATTTCACCTTCTTGTGAAATAGAGCAAACAAAAAGTGATTTATATATATATATATATATATATATATATATATATATATATATATATATATATATATATATCTCATATGCAGGCAGTTGCATAGGTGCAGATAAAATCAAAGGAGTGAGTTAAACCCAGTTTGCCCTCTCAATAGCAAAGTGCCACTGTGTGAAGAAATAATTAATATTTACTGTGCATAAATATACTTGTTTTCTAAGAGGTGTCAGCGGTTAATCTCCTCAATCAGTGATCTATCTTTTCAACCTGTGATCCCCTTCCAGACGTCCCACCAGGAGTTTAGCAGTCTGAAGCATTCTAACACGGAGGCCAACCAGAGGGAGGAGGTCCTGAAGAAGCTGGCTTCGGCCCATGACAGCTACGTTGAGATCAGCAACAACCTGCGCGAAGGCACCAAGGTACTCACTCAGCACAGCACACCGGCACACGTGCCACAGCAAAGATGCACTGTACTGCAGTAATACATATCTCGTTGGAGACTTTCTCCTTTTTATTTGTTTTTTTTGTGAGATAGTTGGCAAGCCAAGCGATTTATTTTTGTCCCCTTTTGTTTTTCCTTCTTCAGTTCTACAACGACTTGACAGAAATCCTGCTCAAGTTCCAGAACAAATGCAGCGACATCGTTTTTGCTCGCAAGACAGAGCGGGATGAGCTACTTAAGTATGGACTTTCCTGGTTTTTGACTGGTTTGTCTGACAGCCTTATGAGCTGGCCAGGGAGTAAAGTCAGGCCAATCAGCAGTTTTACATTAGTTTCTAGTTTGTAAATTGATTTGCTGCCCAGTCACTGTTTGTGATGCTTGAATTCTTGTTTCAGGGACCTGCAGCAGAGCATCGCCCGAGAGCCCAGTGCTCCATCCTTCAACATCCCTGCCTATCAGAGCAACCCAGCTGCCCCCGCTGGCGGCCCAACCCCTGCCCCCAGGACCGTCTTCGTAAGCAGTCACTCAAACAAACAAACAAACACAAAGCCAAATGTTCAATACCACTGCAGCAAATTTGAGGCTCGAGGTTAGGTATTGATCTGCCTGTCTTCTTTCTCTTTACCTGCTAGACCCAGCAGCCCCAACAAGCCCAGCAGCAGCCCCAGGCGAAGCCCATGCCCCCAGCCAGGCCTCCTCCACCAAGCATCACCCCTCAAGCAGCCTCCACCATTCCCACCAATGCACCGGCCACTGGCCCTCCCAGCAGCAACCCACCACCTTTGGCCCCACCATCCCAGGCCCAGGGACCACCTTACCCCAGCTATCAAGGCTACCCTGGGTGAGTTTCCCATCACAACATCCCGATTCTTTAGTACAAATTGACCCATATATGTCAGGATTGCATTAACAATCTATTATCCAATCTAAATCAATTGACCCCTTACGTTTTTCTGATAAGATATGTCTCTGTACTGGATCTGCTCCGACACATGTTGTTGCTAGAAATTACTTGTAAAAAGTAAAAGAATAGTTTGGGAAATATGCTCATTTGGTTTCGTGCACAGTGTTAGATGATACCACTCTACAGACAGATAATAGGTCGCTGAAGCCAGCAGCCTCTTTGCTTAGCTTAGCATAAAGACTGGGAACAGTAGCAAACAGCTATCATCATCAGATCTTTTTAGTTTAATCGGAACAAAAACCGAGGTGTAAAATCAACATTTTGGGATTTTATGGCAAGTTACTGTACGTGTTGTAACGGCTAAGTGACTTCCTTAGTTTTGTCATCTCTGATGTTGCAAGGCAACCAACCTTGACCCCAGGGTAGTGTTTCTCTTCCGCTTTAAGTCTCACCATTTCTCACATTTCACATTGAAAAATAAACAAGATATAACATGTTAATTAGTGAGCTTTAGAGGTGCTGGTAGGTGGATTCTTTTCCCCCCTGTTCTCAGTCTTTAAGCTGGTGAGAGGGATATTGATCTCCTCATCTTACTCTCGTAAAGGTAAAGCAAATAAGTATGTTTCCCAAAATGTTTTAAAAACGCTTTAAATTTTAAAGGTTTTCTCTGTTGTGGTATCCATCCAGGTACTTCCAGATGCCTATGGGCTACAATCCTTATGCTTACGGCCAGTACAACATGCCCAACATGCCCTACATGCAATACCAGCAGACTCCAGGACAGGGAGGCTACCCAGCACCCCCTCCTGCCGGACAGCCCTACCCTGGCTACCCCCAGCAACCCCCTCAGCAGCAGCCCTACTACCCCCAGCAATAACTCCCCTCTACATCCCCTCATTCCTCTTCTCACCAGTTAACACCAAATAAATAATAGCCCCAGCAATAACGCTGCATCTCCATTAGCTCCCACTCCTCTCATCTTTTGTTTTCTTTCACTAACCGCAGCTGTGGAATCCCAAGTGAAGGGTGACCTCGAAGCTGCTTTGCACTTCTTTCTGAAACACTTTATTACTATGTCTCCCTTAATTCTTTTCTCATCTCACCCTCCGTTCTGTCTTAGCTCATGTTTGATGGGTTCTGATGTCACCTTTCTTAAACTATCTCAACTTTCATCAATGCACTAACCCCCTCTTTTTTTACGGGCTCATTTTCTAATGGTTTTGTTGATTGTTTAATTTAAACCCTAACTGGTTTCCAAAATAACTGACTTTGTCTCGGCTGGACTGCTGTACAACACTCATGAAGACACGCAGAATCCTAGGATTCCTTTGTTCCCTGGTTTGGGTGTATGTGTTGGGTGGACGGATAGGTGGTCATTACTAGTCATCCCACTGATTGGAGGGCACAGCCACATCCTAACTCCCCCACCCACTCAGTCAACCCCCAGTGCTTCTATATCAACTATATTCCTATTTTTGTAATGAATACTGACGCCTCGCTGATGTAAAAACCTATAAAAACGAATGGCCTGTAGGTTTTCTAACGTAGATGATGACTGTTGAGAGTTCTGCTCTTTCCTTTTCGCTCCTTTCTCTCTCATACCCAGGGAATGTTGGTATATTTCTGTGTTACAATCAGAGGCTATACAAGTGGGAGAAATGGCTCTATTATATAAATATATGTATAAATAAGACTGTTTGTGGTTAACCGAGACACTCTGTGTGCTGCACTCTCATGCTCTTTGTGTTTATTTTTATTTCTCAGCTCTAATGTGATTAAAAAAAACATCAACTGCCAGCTAGAATTTCTTGTCTTTACATGTTGGATGTCTTGTTTTTATCAAACTGGAGATTTGTAAAGCAGCCAGAAGAGGGCAGTCCTGCAGCTCACAAAGGGAGATGCGGCTGAGTTACAGTTTACCTGCCATTGTCTTTCCTTTCAGCCAATCAGAGGGTGAGTTATGCCATCAACTAATCGGGCGTCTTTTGACCTCCAGAGCATTGGGGGCAGATCCCATTTGGATGACATGCAAATTGCGTTCCGGTGAGGTTGTGATCTCATCCAATCATATTTCCCTGCAGCAGGGGCGGTTCTAGGAGCAGACCTCTAGGGGGGGTTCGGCCCCTAATGAGAATGTGACATGGATACACTGCCTTGCGGAAGTGTTAAAAGGGATCTATGCAGTTTTTTTTTTAAACTCAATTTACCTTAACTGAACAACTTCGGAGTCATTGGAATGGTTAGATGACTTTTTTTTGGAGTTGAATGATGGTCGTCTCGCTCACCCCTAGCGCCTCTAAGAAGAAAAAACACTTTCGGCCAGTGGGTAGCCGGCCTCAGTGTCACCAAAGATGATATCAGATCTCACAATGTCACAAATTGCTTCACGGCACAGCACGCATACGCCCATTCAGGAACCGGCCAACAAGGTAGCGATGGAGTTTTTTACACTATCGTCATGGCTGAGCCGGCAAAAGAGAAGCAGAAAGCTAGGGAAGAATTGTCGGAGGAAGACAGCAGACTGACCGAGCGAGGAGTAAGACACAAGCAAACAGAGGAGCTGCCAAATATTTATTCCGAAGCTGTAGGGGGAGCGCCATAGAGAAACCTGCCAGCTAAAAGCGAGGAAACAGCAAAGAAATGGCCCAAACTGCACAGCGCTCCTTTAAACTGCTACATCCGTAATTTCACTGCATAACAATGAATATATGTATTTATTATAACAAAAGGATAAATGCAAAATATTGAACATATGAAAAGAAAAAAATATAAAAGTCCCTTTATGGACTATCGGAATTATATGAAATGATAATGAGGTGTAAACCATGATTAAAATAAAAATAGAACTTTCCTTGACTGGGTAACAGGTGCATAGCAGCGGCGACAGCCACACAGGGTCTGCAACCGATCACTTTGAAACTGTAATTGTTTGCCCTCTGTCACTAACAGACAAGTTCGCAAACGAACTTGGAGCACTACAATTGATTAAAAAAAAAGAAAAAAGATTAAGTAGTTTTTTATTATAATTTTTTGGGGGCTGAGATGATATTTAGGGGTGCTTGATCCCCACTAAAACGGGTCTACAATTGCCATTGCCCTGCAGGTTATTTCTCCACAGACAGATTTTCGTGTGTGTGTGTGTGTGTGTGTGTGTGTGTGTGTGTGTGTGTGTGTGTGTGTGTGTGTGTGTGTGTGTGTGTGTGTGTGTGTGTGTGTGTGTGTGTGTGTGTGTGTGTGTGTGTGTGCGCGTGCGTGTGTGTGTGTGTGCGTGCGTGCGTGCGTGCGCGCGCGCGCGCGCAGGGAGGCAGATGGCAGCGCAGTGTGATGTCTGGAAGGATGCATGGAGATGTTGGCAGAGAGCTGGTCCCCTGCCTGCAACCAACCTCTCTCCATTTTCCCCTCTCTTCTATTCATCTAATCTGTCTTCTTGAGTTCCTATCTGCTCGATTCTTTTTTTTTGGGGGGGGGGGGGAGAACCCCACCATATTTCACTTCACTTTCCCCCTGCGCTCTCCCATCCTTTGTTTTTCTTCATCAGTTCTTTTCTTCTAAGCTTTTTCTGTATACCACCTGTCTTTTTATATCCTCAGCTGCTCTCTGCTTCATTTAGGCTATTTTCTCTCCACCCTGGTTTGTCTGTTTTTGCTTACCCTTCATCTCTCCTCATTGTCCAAGTCGCAAATTGTTGGCACTGAATTGTCTTCACTGGTCAATATCTTTTGGCTCATAAACGTCTCATAGCATCACGTCACTCTACCGTGTGTGTTTGAAAGTGAAACTCACAAGGAAGGATACACCCTTTAATCAGATCTAACAGCTCACATCTACTGGAAGTGACACACACGTGTGTATATATATATACACACATAGCAATGTTCCTCTCTATCCCTCTATACAGCATACCGTTGCTGCCAAAGCCAATTGTAGCTGTGGAAGTGTTTATCAAAGGTGTCTGTGCGTCTCAGGCGCTTAATTTTAACAAGACGTTCTCCACCAGAGGAGTGTCATATTTTAATTGGTCTGAAACAGAATAAAGGCAGCGAACAGAGCACTGTGGTGACAGGTATTAATTACCTTCTGCCTAATGGCTCCCAAACTCAGCACTGTGCCATATTGGTGCTCACACTATTCTTACACCCCCACTCTTTTCTCTCCTCCTCACCATGTGTTTGTCCGCAATACGGCTGAATCAAGGTTTTTTTTGCTATGATGTTGATAATTACACAGAAATACTTGATTAACAAAGCATCTTCTCTTATACAGTGATTCCCAACTCAAGGCACTAGTACATTTGCCAGGGGAAACATGTAGCTCAATCAATATCTTTAAATTATGATCAAAACAAATAAGTAAAGGCGATATACTAAACATATAGCCTATATATAATCCACATATTGAGGGAGCTGTAACACCTAGCTAAATACTAGGTTGCAATTGAGATTGTTAAATTAATGTTAGCAAGCAACCTTGGAAGTCTAACAGTTAAACAGTTAACTAAAAGTATGGACACGTTGTTCAAATAGCTAAACATACTTACCATTTAAATAAGATTAGCTAAAGTAATTAATAAGCAGTTGAAACAGTTAGCTTAAATTAATGAATAAACTATTCAGATAATTATTTAAAGGTGCAATATGTAATATTTACTGTATTCAATCCCAAAATTACATGTTAAGCTGAAGTACTATCTTTTCTGACAACAGTGCTAAAAGCCAATTTCTTTTCTGTTTTTGAAATTTCCATTCTGAGGGAATGTTTGTGATTTAGATTCACTCAAAATGATTGGACTTATACAATCTAAGTAAGATAAACAGCATAGCAAGATAATCTATTTATTTTAAGGCTGATATCAATTTAGCTTAAAACAATACTTTTGTGCTTGACTTTGGTTTTTTAACTGTATTAGTAAAACTACTTAAAACAAGAATCTATCAATAGAGCGGGCCACAGCTGGTAACAGCATGTAGCATGTTCAGCAGCTGTAGCCGAAAAGCCAAGAAAGGGTTGCTTTAAATTGTGTAGAGAGGACCGTGAGTTTGCTCTGTTTTTAGCAATAGTTGCTGTAATTTTCAGCCGAGAATGTGGGTTTATCAGTTGGGTAGAGAGGACGGCAAAGTAGTGGTGTTTCTAGCGGTTGATGACAGGATTTTAAGCCGAGAAAGTGTGTCTCTCAGTCGGGTAGAGAGAACAGCGAGTAGCGGTTGGTGTTGTAATTTAAGAGGTAGAGAGGACGGCGAGGCAGTCATTTTAAGCGGAGATAGGGTGGTTGTCTGTTGGGTACAGAGCTCGGCGGGAGTACAGGCTTTTATGATTGTCAACGTAGTCAGCATCTAACGTTAGCTGCGCTGCGGAGTAATGTCTGGCTATGTGAGACTAGCCTTTAGCGACCTTTTTTAGGAACATTGGATCCTGCGTTGGATGCTTCGTTCTCAACTTGACAATTTACAAACAAATTACCTAAAAGTAATAAGCTGAAAAATAATGGATAAGCAGTTGGAATAGTTAGTTTAGATATATATATATATATATATATATATATATATATATATATAT
>NC_045746.1:2931580-2933179 GCF_008692095.1 Etheostoma spectabile
TATATATATATATATATATATATATATATATATATATATATTGTAAGAAGTAATGGTAGAAATAGTTGGCTAAAAGTAAATAATAAATAGGCTTAGTGAAAAACTAAGCCTAAAGGTAGTGGACAAATAGTTGAACTATATTAAAGTAATGGATCCATAAATATATAGCTAAAAGTAATACATAAATCATGATTATAATAGGTGGTTTGGTGAAACGTCATGTTTCTGCCACTCCCAAGAATGTAGCTACAATGACAAATTTAGACCAAAATGACCAAAACATTGGTAGTTCAATTGAACAAAATAATATTGAAACATAATCACTTTTGTTAATTGAAAGGGTAAATATCATCCAGTTTAAAAAAACTGGAATGAACAAATTAAAAACATGATTGCAGCAAAGTGTGCAGATGCTTTGGCTTTCGTTTTGTTTTCTGTCTTCCTTCCATAAAGTGTTGCTGTGAAGTAGAAATGAGAGAATCTTTTGTTAAATTTATGGTGTTAATTTGTTCAGTCTATCAGTTTACAAGTTGCCAGTATCAGTGCGTGTGTGTTGGCTGATAATTTTGCCTCAATGAAACAGCTTTCTGGCCCTGGTATATGTGAAGGTTTTTTTGTGCTTTTTTCCATAGAAGAGAGATGCCTGAAATAGCTTTGACTGACAGGTATAGAGACTCAGTTACTATAACAACTACCTCCTGGCTCTCATGAGCACTTCTCTCTCTTTTCCTTTTCCGCCCCCCCTCACCTCTTCTCTTTTCATTTTTCTTTACCAGCTCTCCTTTTTACCCCCGTCTCCCTCTCACCCCCTCACTATGTGCTTGTGTGGGTGTAGAGGGAAGAGATTATGAAAAAGAACTCAACTGCAATATTCCTTCACATGGAGATGTTTATGTTGCAAGATAGAGGCCTGGCATAAGCTATTGGATCTAACCTGTGTGGGTGAGGGTAGGCAAGAGTGGGAAGATAAAACATGCTTATACAACACGGGGAAATAAGCCTTTTATATTCCCTTCGTGTTTCTTTTTTTGGTGCTTGTTCTTCTGTCAGGTTGAGCTGCTCTGCTTGTATAATCAAGTCAGTCCACTGCATGTGCTCTTGCATGTGTGCATGCCCACACTTGTGTCAGCAAGCGGCACAGTGATGCCACCTGATATGATGAGTGAATTTCAAGCACGATAGAATCTAGTGGGACTGACACGGGAGATCGCAGAGCGGCAGAGAGAAAGTGTGTGTGTGTGTGCGCTGCTGGGAAGAAGACGGACGTCATTGCTGCCACCTGCTTTAGTGGGACAAAGGCCAGACACATACACACACTTGCATATGCAGACAGCCAAGCAGAGGTCAAAGCAATCTCTTAACATAGCATTAATGATATGACTTAACCTTCTTACGCTTAAACTATCTCAGGCACTCCGTCCCTTTCCTGTCAGAGTGCTCCGTCCCTTTCCTCCCCCGTGTCCCTGCCTCTCCTTTCATCTCCCCATCTCTGACTCATCACACAGGGTGAGAGGTCTGAGGCAAAACAAGCTGCCAGAGTCGGACATGCCATAACAATGCTGTGTGTGTGTGTGTGTGTGTGTGTGTGTGTGTGTGTGT
>NC_045746.1:2933189-2935855 GCF_008692095.1 Etheostoma spectabile
GTGTGTGTGTGTGTGTGTGTGTGTGTTTGAGAGAGAGAGAGAGAGTACATGTGCACCCAGCTGTCTCAGAGCTGTCATCAGGAGAAAGGAGGGAGTATTTCCAAGTCTTACTGTAAATACAAAAGCACACACTGTCCATATATACTGTATGTGTGTCGGCTGCACCGTTGTGGCTTTCTCCAGAAGTTGCTCTGCTGCTTTATTGATTGGTTGTCTCGCTTTGTGGCAGGAAATGAGATGGCAGGTCTCAACACCTGTGTGACCCCAGCTGCAAAGAGCTCCTCTAATGATCTGAGCTCAGCTGCTCGGCCTTGTGCTTCAAGCGGCTCTTCATTTGGCTCAGACCAATAGCACACCCATCAGCCTCTCTCGCGCACAGAAGACAGATACTACTCTTGTCCGTGTTTCAGATCACATAACAAGTGATGTAGTGATCTGTTCTACCTTCTGCGTGTTCACAGTTTTAAAAAACTGAGCTTTGCATCACATTGCATGCCGAAGTGTTTTAACATTGATCTATTTGATGCTGCAAATTGACTGCTGCAACTCCTATCGGTGTGTTTGATTTAAACTTTGGCAGGTGTGGACCTGCTTGGTGGTAGTTTGAGGGCATTTCTGCACCGTTCACACAGAGGGCCATCATTTAGAATGAATTAGGCTACGATTCACGGGGGAAGGCGCAGCCCATAATAAGACATTTAAAACTGGATGGGATCTGGTATCCAAGTGCAGGGTATCCATAGAGACCGTTGCTATGGCGGAGAAAAATCTCACCTCATTAGGAACAAATATAAATAGCCTTGCGACTCAGCTTATGGTCATGATGCCTCCGGCTGAGAGAACAGGCTCAGAGGCTTCCAGGTCAACGATACAGGATGAGAGTAAGGATGCAGAGAAAGAGAGAGTGATAAATGGAGGAAATGATTTAAGAGAATTAAATGGAAGGAAGAAGGGAAAAATGAAGAAGGTTTGGATGAAGGGAGGGAAAAGATTGAGTTCCTGAAGATGGGAGAAACTGAAGAGGATGTTTGTGTGGGAAAGAAAAAAGAAGATAGATGAGGAAAAGATTCTCTGTTGTCTGATGAAAATCTCTCAAATGTCAACTTCTGAAATTGTATAAGAGAGCTTCATGAGCCCAGATGTTTTGAAAATCAGTGAATTTACATGCAGTGTGCTTTATGATGAAATAAAACACAAGACAGAATCAGGCAACAAGCAAGATAAAGATTTAATCCCAAAACATTTGCAAACAAAGCATGACTGTATTCGCATAATGAAATGGTGTGGATATCTTGTGGAAATAACACAGAATTATTATTTTTTTCTTCATCTCCAAGAACTGACTTTTGCAGAACCGGCGTTTTCTTTTTCTCAGGGACGTGCATACAGTAATGAGCGAGGAGGGGAGAGGAAAGAACGGCAGGAGTTGTGGGAGGAAAGATGGGAGTGGGGGCTGTGAGAGAGGCTGACAGCCAAGTGTAGAGGAGACAGATGGGAGCAAAGAGAAAACTCGAGACATCCACCACTGATTACATCAACAGGTCTGAGCCTCCAGGTATGCTGCAGTGCAGCACAGTATTACTACAGTATTGACTCATCCCTGTTGTTGACCGTCCGGACGTAGGTCTTGTATGGACTTTATCTGTCTCACTGCTTCCTGTGTTTTACTTTCTCTTTCTATTCCTTTGTAACCGGCTGCCTCGCTTCAGCGTGTGCGTGTGTGTGTACGCTAAAAGTCTGGTTAGTGACATATACCAAAGAGGCTGTGTGTACTTCTGGTTACTGTTCGAACGTACAATGTTATAATACCTTACATCCGGAATTTCTTCATTTTCATTTAGTAAGTGCAATTATTGCACGACACATAACAGCAATTTCCTCATCTCCCCTTTTACTCATTAATTGCATTCATACTACTGAAATCTAGCTTCCAGATTATATTAAATCTTATAAGACAATCAGTCAGAGTTCCATTTGCAGTTTGAATGCCCTCATATGGGTGGGTGCTGTGAAGCCTTTGCAAATTTTCAAGCAAACTGGTCAATTAAGGTAGAAAAAGCATTGAGTCTCCGTCCTCTCGATGCAAATAAACTTAAAAGCTTGTAGGGGCTTTCTGCTCTTCAAAGCTAAATGGTTTTCTCTGCCTTTTGTTGTGAACAGTGTGTTTTCAACTCAGGAACAAAGGTGTCTGCGACTCAAAGATGAAAACTGCGACAACTGAGGAAGATGGTATAGAGTTCAGACGTGCGTTTTTGTAGGCTGTCTAATTGAGGAGATTGTTTGATTCCTCTTCCTCTGCAATTCTCTCTCTGAAGACCTGTCAAACTCACAATCAGCGAAAACAACATGCATAGAAGGATTCGAGGAGCGGGAGGGAAAAAGAGTGGAGAAGGAAAGACAGTGTTTAGGAAGAAAAGGAGGGAGTTTACGCCCACCGCCTAAAGAGATGAGAAGCCAGGCAGAGGATGGTGGGGAACGTGTGGAGGAAGCAGCGCGTTTGAGTGCCAGAGCTCATCAGCTTGTCAAACATCCTTTATAGACCACAAACCCACACAGCCATCGCACTGCTGAGGTCTATCACTTAACAGGTGCACTTCTTTCACCTTCAAACACATTTTCTCATAAACTATGGTACTGTGTGTGTGTGTGTGTGTGTGTGTGTGTGT
>NC_045746.1:2935865-2958270 GCF_008692095.1 Etheostoma spectabile
GTGTGTGTGTGTGTGTGTGTGTGTGTGTGTACATTGAGCCTGTCCACAGAGCATAAACCCATCTTGGATGACTTACATACAGCGGAAGGTGATCCACAGTAAGTCACTCTCATTGATCAGAAAATAAAACCAGTAAGGAGGATTCTTTATACTGATGCTTCCTTCACCCCTCTCCTAAGCTCCTAACTGTTTTAGCTCTGTGCTGGCACAATCTGAGTGCGCAATTTCAGGCCAACCCACATTCAAACCCATATTATTTCTCACTGTGCTCATAGTTTTGTAATTCTGACTGCTGACGCACCGCATCTAAATTCATCATCCACTTTCCCTATGGGGTTACATCAGGGCTTTTTTTTAGTTTTTTTGACTCATATACAGGTACAGTTAAGACCACAGGAGCCTCATTAAACGGGTATTTTTGTTTCTCTTGTGGGTGGGAAATGAAGCACCAAATGATCTCTAATTAATTATCAATTAATGAATTGAAACCTTCTCAAGGGGTCTCTCCTTTATCCTGGACCCTACATTGCGATCTGTATTCCTATATTTTACTCCTTTTCTAGTCCCTATGTGACTTCATTAACAATTTTGACAGCTTTATATGCATTTGGAAGCAAATTCTTTGTTTGCAAAACAGCAGCAACATCTTCCCCATCCTACCAATGAGAACTGTGATGTCTGTGTTACTAATGTAAATGCTGTTGTGGTGCAGAATTGTGACTCTGTGTCTACACACACTATTTTAAGATGTAACCTTTTCAGAGGATCTTTCACTTACCATTCACCGTATAAAAAAGAGCACCTGCAGGGATATTAAAATGGTCATAGAATTCTGTAATCCATTATGTAAATGACCATGATTTTTGAATCTTTTGAGAATAATAGGTTTTCTGACATAGGCATTAATGACTATTTATCATAGGGATTCAAATTGTCTTTCATACATAATATATAATCAGATATTTTACATAAAAAATTATGATTGTTTTAGATTTAAAGAGGAACTTCCTTATTTTTCAACTTGGACCCCATTTTCCCATGTCTAAGTGACTAATGGGGACAACATCTTTTTGAAATTGGCCCAGTATTGAGCAAGAGCCCTGCAGCCGAAAAATGTAATCCTATGGGGCAATGATGTACCGTTAATCTACAGCCACTAAAAGGGCTGGTTTTGCCACAGATAGATTATTAGATAGATTGTTATTTTACGTGTCTAACTTAGGTATGATGACCTTTTGCTTTGCAGCCTGTTTTGTGGCGTTACAGTCGGTTACAGGGCTCTCGTTCAATACTGGACCAACTGTTGTCCACATTAGTCACTTATAGGCACAAAAACAGTTAGAAGTTCACCATTAACTTATAGTCAAAACAAAATGCAGTTTAGCGTCTAATTACACAATAAACAAAATGTACCGTACAATTGAATGGCAGCTGTGATATGCCACTAATGTAACTACAATATGTACAGTATTATGGACAGAAACCAGTAAATAACATGTACAGTAGAATGAGTCTGGTTTTGTGATAAACAGTACTAAAAGCCAGCAGGTGTAACATGTACAGAGTGGGCAAAGTTAAATAAATACAGTCAATCAAATATAGCCTAGATAAGATTACAGAATGCACAAATGAGCCTAAACTTATATTATAATAGTATTCCTTTCTATATTTATTCAGTACATATCCATGCTGCACTTATGAAACCATTGTATATCTTGCACTTACTGCTATTGCACTTCTGGTTAGACCCAAACTGCATTTGGTACCTGTACATGTGTAATGACAATAAAGTTAAATCTAATCTAATCTAAGGGAAATGTACAGTATCTTTATTAGGAATACATTTTCAACAACTTCTATGTGTATTTATATACTATCCTTATGATTTGGACAGTGTGTAACATTTGAATTAGGAATCCTCCACTCGGCATGTTTTACCTCAGAAAGCAGCAAGTCTGTTGCAAAATATCACAAAGACCATTATTCTTATCCTGAGCAACAGTTCACATGAAACAAAAAACGTAAAAATTATGCATTCTTAATTATAATTAATGTAGCCTAAAAGAAAGGCTGTGCTGCTGTGTCTCACTGAGGTTAAGAAGCAAAGAAGGAGGTCTATTTGTCTGTTTCTTGTCTGTGGCTGTCTAGTCACCCGGCCACATGCTCCATCATAGTTTAAATATTCATAGCACACCCTCTAAATATTCATGAGACCCCTATTAATATTCATGAGCTTCACTTGTTGAGGTGTCACTCGATCTCTTGTACACACACACACACACAGACATTTACACACACCAAGGATCTAAGAAGATAGCTATGTCTCGGGCACATTCATAACCAGTGGTGTAAGTCACTATAGAGCTGTGATGTAATGGTAAATAAAAACTGGCAAGCCCATTACATCCATAAAACTAGTGACTATCTCATAGTAAAAGGAATAGTTTAAAATTGTGGGAAATATACCTGTTTGCTTTCTTACCAAGAGTTAAATGAAAAACATGCGTACGATATTAGAAGTTAATGCCAGCAGCTGGTTAGCCTATAGTCCTGAAACAGCTAGCCTAGCACCTAATTTTAGGTTATGTGACAGGCAACCAGTTAAGATTAAAGAAAGTTAACTACTTAGAAAAATGGGAAATTGTGTTTTTTACACTTCACTTATGTACATAATAAACTGACAAGATATATTGTATTAATTAGTGAACTTTTGAGGTGCTGGTAAGCGCTTTTGTTGTCTTTAGACCGTTTTCCCTTGTTTTCAGTGTATGCTAAGCTAAGCTAACCAGTTGCTGGCTCCAGCTTCATATTTACCGTACAGACATTAGTGATATCAGCCTTCTCATCTCGCTTACTTTATGTGTCTATTAGAGGAGGTAGTGAGTTTACCCTTCACGGCCTGGCTGAAAGGAGGGCCACTGATCCCAGTTCTAGTAAGGTCTTTAAACAGACATCCCTGCAGGCCCAGGAACTGATGTAACAGTATCACACACACACACACACACACACACACAAAACACAAAACACACAATCAGCTGTGTGCTTTCTAATGAGGTATGTTTATATAACATGCCACAACAGTAGCAGTATTTCTGTGCACACTCAACGGGAAACGAGCGCCACCGAGTCTCTGTCCTGTGTGCACACATGCCAACCATAGTGC
Organism: Etheostoma spectabile; assembly: GCF_008692095.1. NCBI lineage: Eukaryota > Metazoa > Chordata > Actinopteri > Perciformes > Percidae > Etheostoma > Etheostoma spectabile. The sequence continues at coordinate 2,939,029 of NC_045746.1, forward strand.
CAGAACCAACAGACAGCAGGTGTGTGTGTGTGTGTGTGTGTGTGTGTGTGTGTGGTGTGGTGTGTGTGTGTGTGTGTGTGTGTGTGTGTGTGTGTGTGTGTGTGTGTGTGTGTGTGTGTGTGTGTGTGTGTGTGTGTGTGTGTGTGTGTGTGGTGTGTGTGTGTGTGTGTGTGTGTGTCATGGGCAACCACCTTGTAGGACAGATTTTAGATTATATGCACACCAGTTGTCTGTGGATGACTCCAATTTGATTAGCTGCATAATTTTGAGACACAGTAAAAGCATTCTTGTAAGTCAGTGAAGTGTCATTCAAACAGTGATACATGCATGTGTGTGTGTGTGTGTGTGTGTGTGTGTGTGTAGAAGGAGAGAGAGCAGTGATGCACACACATAGCAATGTCTCCTGGCTTTTGGATGACGCACATCCTGAGTCTTGCAATAAGTCATCTCTGTAGTTTGTGGTTATAACTGTGAATCTGGTGCCCCTATAAGTCATTATAATATTTATTTAAAATTATATATATATATATATATATATATATATATATATATACAGTATGGACATGTATTGCCTATTGTTTATATAGTACAAGAGCAGGAAGATATTTCCAAAATACTATATTTGTTGAGATCAGTTCTGAGATTCTGGTTCAATATTGATATTAACCTCTACAGAAAGTTCAGAGCCCTAATTTTCTGTCTTGGGACAAGGGGTGAAACTGCAAAGTCAGTCTTCCTTCTCCAGGCTACATTTATCACTTATTGGAGAGATCTCAGGTTATATCTGTGTAATTCTGTCCTTGAATAATGGAGTCTGTGAATGACTGAACTGAATGAGATGAGAATTAATAGAACAAAAATGAATCTGCTCTTGACTTGATGGTCCTATTTCCTCCTAGATCTGTGTTTCCAGTTTATTCTCGCATTGGGTCTTCTTTTGTAGAAATTGTTAAACATCATAAGGTACTTTCCCAACATGACCTGTTGACAAGGAGAGACTTTTAAAATTAGCTGTGTGGGTGTGCACATAGTTTCTGATTACATGAAGACTTTTAAGAAGTCCATACTTATTTTGCAATTAAGCACACAGATAAAGGTTACTGACAGTACACATACTAACTGTGGGAAATAATTAACTAAAGATAGTATAACAGCATGACAAAACTGTACACATTGCATGGGAAAGAATGGGGGATTAATTGCTTATTTTTGCCCTGGACCCTATCAGGTTAATCTGGCCAGCTCCCCCAATTGATTATATTTGTTAAGAATGGGTGCAATCAGGGCTGTAGCCATCACTGGACTTGGGCATATGACCTCAGTATTTTTAAAATGGACCTGGCCATGATACAGATATTGAGCTTGGTAACATTCAACAAATGCCATCCACATAAAAAGATATCTTAATACTTGTGTCTGCTGTGGTGAAACCAAAGATAGATTTAGATGGAATAGACTTGATGATTCAGCTTTAGGGTTAAGAATACCACGTCTACTGGCCAAGGCTGTAGCTATCACTGCACTGAGGTCTCATCCTCTGTAATACGTATTACACATGTTGGTTTTTAAAGAGCATACTGATCAAAATACAATGTTTTATTATAAATTTAAACCACCGAATAATATATAGGCCTACAAGTACAGCTAAAATTATTTTACAATTCAACACTGTTTTGATTGTTTCCAGCTTCTAAAATTTGAGGATTTTTCTGCATTGAGTATTTTTATTTTGAATACATTTTCCTGATGATACTTACATTTACTTGAGTAACATTTTCAATGCAGGACTTATACTTGTAACAGAGAGGCTGCCAGATTTTATCAGTCTCTACAAGGCTGTCCTTTAATTAATATGCTTTCAGGGTGTACAGTGTTAATTTGACCATGTGAACTTCCTGTTTTTTCCAACTTATTCAGGTCTTTTGAAGTAAAATTAGCAATACTACAATATGAAAATGCTACTTTACAGGTAAAAGTCCTGCATTGAAAATGTTGATTACGTAAAAGTAAAAAAGCTAATAAAAGTAGCCTATTATTAGCAAAATGTACTTAAAGTATCAAGCAAAGCTAAATAAAAATGGCCTACTCACAATGCATAAAATAGGCCTTGTGAGAACTAATGTGTAGGCAGCGTTTAACAGTTGTAGCTGGTTGAGGGGATGCTAATTTAGACTACCTCATATGTTGGATGGTTTAATCTATAATGGGGTCTTAGCTCATTGTGTCTAAAGTCTTAATGTTTAAAGTAACCATAAACCTGTCAAATAAATGTAGTGAAGAAAAAAGTAGGCAATGCTACCTACAACACAACATGGAATGCAAATACTCAACTGAAGTACACAGAGATGTGAAGGCTACTTACTGTAGGTAGCCTTCAGGAAAATGTACAGTCCACTAATTTATACGAAGAAAATCTTTACGTTGACAAAGCTTTAAGAGAGTATTTCTTGTTGTGTCCCTTCAAGTGTTAAAGTCAGTTATTGCAATAGTAATATTGCATAGCCAGGGGATATATAATTGAGTTCAAAAGGAAATGGAAGACAATTAAGAGAGACAGACAGTTTGTATGGGAGCGAGAGACAGGGACAGAGATGGAGATGAGTGGGCTGGTGGAGGGCTGGGTCTCGTGCATTGCTCGCGTGTGCGTGGGCGCGTGGCTCGGTTCAGAGCACAGAGCTGTCGGCCCTCCTCCTTTCCCTCCTTTCTCCTCCCCCCGTGCTCCCCTGCTCCCCACAGAGACAGGCAAAAGACGGAGGAGGAGCAACGGACCTCACAGTCAACAGACAGCAGTAACGTCAGGTCGGTCGGTAGGCTACACCGGCAGAAGCCCACGGAGGGAGGAAGACATCACCTCACGGTAAGCTAACGGACATTCTCACCGCGAAGACATCTCTCCGACTAGCTAGCTTGATTAACGGTTAGCGTTAACCGTTGGTGGACGTCAATTCTTTTTTCTGTCTTGTGTTGCTGTTTTAGACAGCGCCGTCCCTTGTTGCTTGTACTTTTGCAATATTGTTCACACACCACATCATGGGTCAGGGCGATAAAAGAACACACTGGGTTAAGAAATATTTATTATTTAGCCGAAACTCTGTTCAGTTGACGGTTAAATTAAGGGCTCTAACTAGCTATCTGTCGCATTTCCCCTGGGTTTGTAACGTTAGGTACACCTCTGAATGAATGATAACGTTAATTTAGGAGCCAGTATATCAATTTTTTTTTATTTATGGATTTTAACCAGATGGCTGTCTCTATATTTGTATTGTGGCTTGTGTGTGTTTGAGTGTACAAATGTGAGTTTTAAGGCGATTTAAGTTGTCTATGTGTCACCGTGTTTCTGTAAGACAAAAGTCCTTTTCTGTAGCTAATACTGAGTTCCTGCTGTGTATCCTTTGCCCACCGTCTTTTGCGCTGATCCACATGCAGCTGACAGCACGGTCAAGTCCCGGAGCAGGAGGTCCACTCCCTCCCGGGTGTAAAAATAGCCCGGTGTGGCAGCTTAGCCTGGGTCACGGTAATGCGACACACAAACACACGCACACTCTTATGAGACACGGTTCCCATCGGTTTCCTGCATTTACCCATCCTGAGTAGATCGCACAAACCCAATCGTGCTCCTTTATCGGTTTGTCCCGTCATGTAGGTCAACAGGATGTCACAGAAGTTGTGCATGAAGATAACACCTGTTTGTTTGCTTACTTACCGCATCCTCCGTTTAAACGTGCGACACAGTGAAGATGCCATCAGTTGTAAACTGAACTATAAAGAGTTGCGAAGCATAATTTTGTGTGAAGTAGCCCTTTAACACCAGCACTTGCTACTGTACTGTGTTGAATATGTGCAGTCTCCCCCCCTCCGTCTTGAGGTTTGAGTTCAGCTGCAGAGCGACACAGCTGTCGCACCCACAAGTCACTTTGGTAATAAAGCTGGTGGCTGCGCAAAGGACGGTGTAACCTACATTTCTTCTCATGGGTAGCCTACTTTCTGTTCTTTGCTTGTCTTAAAGTAGATAGTGAAATAATGCATGCCCTGTTTTATATGACTTAAATTTGCAGCAGCAAGGACATAAAATAAAATGTGCACAGAATGGGAAGAATTCAGCTGCAAATGTAAAAGGTGCAGGCACACAAGATGCAACAAAATATATATTAAAAAACAAACAAATTTGTAAGTGAAAATTTAAAATACCCCATATACTGTAAGAGGGAAAGGAAAGCAGTCCAATTACAGACTCCGGGGCAAAGGCTGTACAGATTATGGATAAACAAAGCACTGAATGCTTTGCCTCAAAATTCTCAATTATTTTAAACCAGAGAGACCTGCTCTCTAGTTCTGAGTCTCTTGCTGAATCATTTCCTAATGAGCTCAGAGCTGAGGGAGAAAACATCACAAATCTCCTTTTTAAATTCAGCCGCAACCTCAGAGACAAAACACAATCAGCTTCTGGGACCACAGGCACTGATGATTTCTATTTTCTATTTCTATTCTGTTTGCTTTTCAGGAGATGGAAGGGTGCAAGTAAAAAAAGAATCCAGACTAGCAAGTCCTTAGAGATGAGAAAAATGTACAGATAAATGTCTGAAAGTACAGAGGGCAGGATAATAAATCCAAGCTTACACGGTAAAATAGTAGACCTTACTGTTAAACTGCCACTAATATTTATAGTCCTGGTATTTAAACATATATTTTTTCAGTGGTCTTCTTAATTACAAACAGGATTGCACTGGGCTTAAGCACTTAATGCAACTTGGTGGAGCTGACAATGGGCATCTTAAGTAGCTTTTGGATATTTCCCCACTGGCCTGCCTGTGTGTCAGTGTAGAGCCAGGCAGCTTTTGGCTGGAGAAGAAAGGTGTCCTGGTGAGTAGGTGGTTCTAAGGCTGGAGGCTTCGTGGAAGAGCAGCAGATGGATGATGATGTAGCGGGTACTGGCGCTCCCTGCCCCCTGCCGCCATCCGTCACGCGCTAATGATCGTGTCACACCTTCTCCCCAGGCGGCCGGCTGCTTCTGCAGCGCTCAGCTCAAAAACTGGTAGCTCCACTCAAATCCCCTCTTCACAGCCGTCGGCTGAAAAGCCCCGAGGCAGACTGTACTGCAAGCCTCTCTATCACAAATTCTTCACTTTCCTCTTTCGCCATCGTCTTCCTTCACCCCTCTTTACCTTTAAAGCTCCTGCAGACTCTTTTATCATCTCTCTTCATACCCTGCTTCCCTTGCCTTCCCATTCATCTGCTCTACGTCGTTCTTTTCCCTCTCTGTCCCACTCATGGCATGTCCCTGTTTGATGGTATTGCTCTCAATTCACAGCTCTAATACAGTTTAATACCAACATGCTTTCTCCTATTTTTTACACAAAACTTCTTTGATTGCATTAATTAAAGGAGATGTGTTGTTTCCTTTGCCCCTCCCCTCTGTGAGGTCTAATGTCAGGGTCAGTGACAGTGCAGCACACATGGAGCTAGTCTGTTTGGCTTAAGGACAGGTCAGCAAGAACATGCCAACTGCACATTAGGGAGTCTTCCAAATTATGATGTCCTAAAGAGTGTTTAAGTGTCTTCCCTAGGTAGTATTCCCTAGGTTGATTAATCAATTATCTGTAAAGTTGAATAATTGTTCAACGTGAGAAAGTATTGAAATATAATAATAATAATAATCATCATCCGACCAACAATCCAAAATGCAAAGACATTCTATGTGCTTTTATATAAGTATAGGAAAAGTGGCAACTCTTTACATAAAGCTGAAAAAATAAAATTGTCTGGCATTTTTTGCTTTAATTGTTACTGAAATGAAGTTAGTTACCCATTTATTTTCTGTTGATCGATTAATTGACTAGTTGTTACATGTCTAAATAAAACGGAATCACATATTTTCAATTCATAGAGAGCATTGCCCTGTTCTATAATCACCAATTCAGGGAGGTTTCATATCCCATGGCTATTTTTTCTAGAAAACCCCCATGAATATGCTATATCAATAAAAACATGCTAACTATAGGGTTATGTTTTCACACAGTAACACATAAAGTACAGCATGTTTTCAACCAATTATAATTGTAAAGTACCACATTGAGTTTGATGATGTTCCCATTATAACATTTTAGACCAACATGCAGAGATGCCAGGCGCCTTTCTATCATACTAAGAATATCTTTGCTGGGTGTCATATATTGTGTTTCATTGAGGCGGCATTGGGAAGTAAACACCACTTTGATTGCACATAGACTGACAGAGGTGTTTTTTTTTTTTTAAGTGCAATAATCTCCAGTCGGGTGTTAAATAACCATGTTGTGGGACTCTGCATTCTCTGAGCTCGTTATTCTGTCCCAGGTGTTACATGAATAAGTGTCCCCTTGAGGTCCGTGTTACAGCAGAATGTGTCCCTATTGAATACAGTTGGCCCTTCAGGAAAAGATTGTGGAATGCCACTTCCTCTTGTGTGTGTCTATCTCTTTGGTCTCTGCAATACTCTCACCACTGGGATCAGAGACTCAGCTTGGCATTCTGGGAATATCAGTGCTGGCGGATCGGATGATACTCTCCACAGCTGCTGTTTCTAAGAAAAGCTTAAGGACACACTCATGCAAACACACAAGACATGTGTTCAGCTACACACATGTAAATACACATTCAAATACCACATAGAACCACATGACTTCAATGCTACCTTCACAAACATGCAAAGGAACACTTACAGTAACAGAGCATTTGGGAAGCCGAGAGAGGTTAACACACACAATCACACACAAGCTTAGCTACTTGATGTCATTTCCAGCAGCTATGAGGGTTGTGTGTGTGTGTGTGGGTGGTGCTGTGGCGTGTGTTGCGTGGTGTGGTGCGTGAGTGCGTGCGTGCGTGCGGGCGTGTTGGGGGTGTGTGTGTGTGTGTGGTGTGTGTGTGTGTGGTGTGTGTGTGTGTGTTGTGTGTGTGTGTGTGTGTGGGTGTGTGTGTGTTGTGTGTGTGTGTGGGTGTGTTGGTGTGTGTGTGTGTGTTGTGGGTGTGTTGTGTGTGTGTGTGTGTGGTGTGTGTGCGGTGTGTGTGCGTGCGTGGTGCGGCGTGCGTCGTGCGTTCTGGTGTCGTGCGTGCGTGCGTGGGCGTGGTGCTGCGTGTGCGTGCGTGCGTGCGTGTTGCGTGACGTGCGTGGCGTGCGCTGCGTGCGTGCGTGCGTGCGTTGCGTGGTGCGTGGGGCGGTGCGTGCGGTGCGTGCGTGCTGAGTGCGTGTGTGGCGTGTGTGCGGCTGGGTTGCGTGCCTGTGTGCGTGCTCGTGTGCGTGCCTGTGTGTGTGCCTGTGCGTGCGCCGTTGTAACGTGGCCACTACACTGGCTCTTCTCCTGTGTTTTTCGATCTCTTCAGGCCATTTTCCATTGACAGTAAAGAGCCGAGAAGGGCACGTGCGGAGAGGATAATTGCATTTCTGGCTGCCCTGTGGGAACATGGGATATTTGACCTCATCATTCACCTGTGAGGCTCTCCAGTAAACAACGCCAGATAGGTAGATACAGCATATACACATACACAGACTCATGCAAATGGGGGCAAAGATATCTTTAAACAGCAGTAATACTGTATTCAAATGTAGATGTTATGTGGGTAAACACAGTGTCATTAATCCATGTTTTGCATTGTTTAGAAGGATGACTGAAGCAGCTGTAGAAAGTAAAGATGTCCTCCTAAAACCCTGTGATGTGACGTCATGTGAAATTATCAGCTGCCCTTCCCCTTCGCCATGTCTGTCTTCCAGCAATCAGGAGGACGAGGAGTGTCACAAGGACAGTAAGAAGCTGGTGCAGCAGGTGAGCGACACAAAATGTAGTGTGCCACATTAATAATATACCACTTTCAAATTATGCATCCCACCCCCCCTCCCACTACCACTTCTCACTTTATGACAAATTGTGTCCTCACACGCAGAAAAACTGTAACCAGGTGCAACCAAAGAAAAAAGTTAAGGTAAGCTAAAAATAATTCTGCTGCTCATTATTCTTTCTTACTTACTTATCTATGTATTATACTCTATGAATTGTATTACTTGCTTGTGTATTTCAGGCCAGAGGAAAGTTAGTGCGGAGTATGGCTGTCTGTGAGAGAACCCACGTTGAAGGAACCCAAGTAACACACACACACACACACACACACACACACACACACACACACACACACACCACACACACACACACACACACACACACAAACATAACACCAGTTCATCCTCCCCTTCTCATCATTACCGTCATAATTTTTTGTTCTTGTCTCTCAGGCATCTCCGACGCAAACATTTCATCTAGCTGCCATGACGAGAGAACGTCCTGTAAGGAGGATGAACAGGAGAACAGCACAGATCCAAAGAAACATTCCACTGTCCAAAGGTGTGTGTGTGTGTGTGTGTGTGTGTGTGTGTGTGGTGTGTGTGGTGTGTGTGTGTGTGTGTGTGTGTGTGTGTGTGTGTGTGTGTGTGTGTGATAGAGTGAGATATCTCATAAAAGAGAGACAAGACAAAGCAAATAAAATGTAATAAAGCGGGATTCAGTGCCACTATTTAAATGTAGTTCTCCCGGGGTGTTTAATATCGCAGTGTAGTTTCTGTATTTTTTATTTTATTGTCTCGTAATACATCCTGCCTGCTTGTGACACTCTCAGAGTCCAGCGTGGAGTACACCGACTCCACCGGCATAGACCTGCACCAGTTTATCATCAACACCCTCAACAGCAACCCCAGAGACCGCATGATGCTGCTTAAACTGGAGCAGGACATGATTGACTTCATCGTCAGCAATAGGTGTGTGTGTGTGCGTGTGTACATAACGTTTAGTCCTCATTGAGCTATCTATTTGCTTAAACATGCTGACATAAAACATGTATGCATGCTAAATCCTATTAATGACTGAATACGCGTTTATGCTAATTTGAGATAATTTCCAGTTCATATATTATAATTCTGTCCATACAGATTATCTAGTGTACTGATCTATTATATTGAGCCAGTTTTGTTATTGTGGGTGTGTTTGAGCCACCGGGATGAAATTGGACTTAAGTCAAAAAATACAACCAGTCTCAATCTACCTACCTTCTATATCTTTCACCTTTCTTCCTCCCTCCAACTTTCTTTTGTCTCCTTCTCATTATATACTTGTTTTCCTCTCTGCCTCTATCCTTCCTTTTCCCTATCACTGTGTCTTTTTTTAACCTGCCTCTCTTCTCACATCTCAGCCCCTATAAGAAGTTCCCTCACATGTCGTCCTACCACCGAATGCTGGTCCATCGGGTGGCGGCCTACTTCGGCATGGAGCACAATGTAGACCAGACAGGCAAGTCTGTCATCATCAACAGGACGAGCAGCACACGCATGTAAGCACGCATAATGTGTCTCTGCATGTAAATCCTTGCCTTTTAGCGTTTGTTGTTAACTAACAACAGTTGTTATTTGCTTGTCTTCAAGACCGGAGCAGCGTTTTCTGGACAAGGTGCATAAGGACAAGACAGAAGAGATCCACCAGTGGAAAATTATTTTGAAGAGAGACAACAGCTTAGATGACCAGGTCTGTCTGTCCTCCTAGCTCTATAGTTGCTTGTCTCCGTGGAATTTGTTCTATAATTGACATTGATTGTATCCTATCAGCATTTTGACATGTTCCCATTTCTCTCCCTACAGACCCGATTTCACCCTTTACGGGAGAAGCAAAGTAAGTCAATGGAGGAGAGAGAGGAGGAATACCAACGAGCACGAGACCGAATCTTTAGCCAAGAGGTGAGAGAGAGAGAGAGAGAGAGAGAGAGAGAGAGAGAGAGAGAGAGAGAGGAGAGGAGAGAGAGAGAACATATAGGAGACTCACTAATTTCTCTGCTGTACTTTTACAGACACTCTGCACCCAGGAGCGCACCCATGCAGAGACCAGGTAACCTTGCCTGCAGTGTATTCTCTCCATGTGCCTTTCCAGCTTTTTATATATTCAGATGAGGACTGTGTGGTGTGTGTGTGTGTGTTGTTGTGTGGTGTGTGTGTGTGTGTGTGTGTGTGTGTGTGTGTGTTGTGTGTGTGTGTGTGTGTGTGTGTGTGTGTGTGTGTGTGTGTGTGTTGTGTGTGTGTGGTGTGTGTGTGTGTGTGTGGTGGTGTGTGAGGGCTGTGGAGGAGTACAATCCTATGCTGAGACCCAAAGAGAAGGCGTTATTAGAGGTAGAGTTCTATCTGCCTAGATGCATAGTCATTTATCATCTAATCTGGTCAGCCCGGCTGCAACAGAGCTTTTCAGAAATCTGCAGTGGAAACAAAATGAAGACCTAAATTTTGGGGGGTGGGGGGGTCTGTATCAGGGTTAAGGATTCTTGGAAATATTCTACTTTGTGATTGAAAATTATTGAAGAAAAGTATTTATAGATAATTTATCTCAATGAATTCATTCATGGCCTTTATTAGGTGTGGTATATGAGCAAGTTTGGCAGCCAGATTTTGTCCCCCAGTCGCATAAATGGCATGCCTGTCACACAGAAATCCAGATTTAGGATAATTCTGGATGTCCCTCACAGGGGGAGCCGTGACAGCTCAGGCTCCAGCTGGACAGGCAGCAGCAGGCAGAGTAGCACTGAGACTGACTGTCGCTATAGTAACGACCCCCGACCTTGGAGCAGCACAGACTCTGATTCCTCCTACCAATGGACGGGTCCCACCCAGAAACCTGGCCAAGCTGCTAACCAAAGCTGGGACGCACGTGGTTCAGGTGCGTTTTTTGAACCTTGCATCAAGATAAAACACTTTGAGAAGTTTTATCACTTCTTTGTCACACCCAAAGGTGTAAATTAAGTCATCGTGGGTGAGACACTTCACTCCTCTCTACTTGTGTGTGGAAGCAAATTTATTAGCAGATATCATCACCGCACCTCACTTGGGAAAAACACTGTTTATAAATGATGTCTGTTCTTTATTCAGCAGCATCTGATTAACAAAAAAACAGTGGAAGTTCTTCTGGTGGGAACATGTATCTTAATCCACGAAACCTTCACACCATAGCTGTAATTTTTCACAGAACACCTAAAGTCTTCGCATATTCAAGAAAAATCCGTCACTGCTGCACCCAGTATATTTGTAGCACAGGCAGGGCTTGAGTGTTAAGTTTCTTATCAAAGTAAGGTGTTGAAATGTGAATTTGTTACTTGCCGTTTATTTTCTCATGTCTACTTTCTCTTCCACTTTTCACTCTCTCTGTCTCAGGCTCCATTGCTCTTTTCCGACTGCAAACCACTTGCCCCTCCTCTCCTCCCATCATAGATGAGCAGCCATCTAACTGTGCCTACATCATGGAGAATGGGATTCCGCCAGGAAGCATATTAGTGAACCCACATACTGGTAAATAACACTCCAGTAACACCAGTAGCCAGTAGGATCACACACACGACACATACACATCTATCTTACTCAATTCTTTGACCTCTTTAGGGCAGCCTTTCCTGAACCCTGATGGAACCCCTGCTGTGTACAACCCTCCGGACAGTCTGCAGCCAATAAGGAGCCAGACTCAGCTGCAAAGCCTTCCCTCTCAGAATCAACAGCAGCAGGTAGCGTACACACACACACACACACACACACACACACACACACACACACAGCAGGAAGTGTTTCACATGTTCAGACTGACATGCATACATGTTGCTTCTTATGTTTTTATCTCTATCCCCATATGTGTATCTCTCTCAGGTGGTTCAGTACTCATCTGTCTCTTACACAGCTCCACAGATGTTGCCTGTCACTCCCTCACAGCCATACACCACAGTATGTATCATTGTACAGTCTGGTGCACACAAGTGTGTTTACAGTATGCCTGTATGTTTATGGGAGTCCATGCGCACGTTGACCTCCTTTCTCCTTACCAACAGATTGAAGATCTTTCCTCGCAGTTTGCTCATGTGAGCTGTCAGTCGGCAAGTGAAGCCACACCCCTGTACCCTCCTAGTCAAGGTTACATCTATGCAGCTCCTCCCCCTCCCAACCCCCCCAGCTACTGCCAGTCTTCACCTCAGGTACGGATACACATGCACTTTGTCTCTTTCATGTCCCTTTTTTTTGTGATTAACAACTTTGAAATTGACAAATTTGATTTTTTTATCAAAATACAAAACATGAATACCCAAATAATAATCAAGAAAAGATGACACAGTAACTATAATATTCAAAACCATTCAACAGAATTGGAACAAAAAAGACAATAAGCCCATCATTGTCTCTCCCCAGTACAAAGCTTCTTTAGGGCCCTCCATTTTCTAGTATATACAGTACATCCAATCTGGTAAACCGTTTTATATGACTTTTTTTTTAAACGCCGCCACCCTAGCCATTTTACAAGCCTAGTCCTGGATTGACTGCACCCCTTCATTCCTCCATCCCCTTAATCTGTCTGGTTATCATTAAACTAGTCTGGACCCAGCTTCTTACGTGCTTATCCATCCCGTGTTGGATATACCCACATCCCAGAATAAATAATCTTGGGCTGAATGAAACCTGGGTCCCGACATAGGTTATCATGTATCCCGGTCCAAAATTCCAAAAGACCATAGGACATGAGGTAATTGTCCGTCCTCTGTCTTACATTACCATCAATTTTGGTGTGTTTTCCAGACCAATTCTAAATAAACAATCTAGAGGGAGTCCAATAGAAGTGATGAGAATCTTGAACTGAATAAGGCGCACCCTCACATCGCGTGACATAGTTTTAATATTCCTACAGATTCTGTCCCATTCCTCATCATCCAATGGAATACTCAGATCCCTTTCCCATGTCTTTTTGAGGACTGTCCAGGCCCAGGTTCTGCATAAGCCTATAATAATACCTAGAAGCCTCATGACCTTTTCCATATTTCAACAACACTTTATCTAAACATTCTGGTGTCTTTGGGGCTGAAGAACTGGATCCAAAAATCCCCTCTAACAGATGGCAAAGTTGCAAACATCTAAAAAATTAAGACCTAGCGATTCCAAATTGCTGTCATGTCAATTTTTTGATTACTGCAAGTACATGAAACAATTATTTTATTGTTATGTAAGATGTATTAAATATTGCTGTTTTAAGAAAACAATGTATAAATTCTGCATTGATAAGCTTAAATTCTGGTTTAGTGTCTTTCAAATTGATTTTGCCATTTCAAAGAGTTTTAAGGTAAATAATTGTAAATATACAGCTAGTATTTTTCATATTATTTTCCGATAGTTGCCTGTGTATTGCTACAGCCAGTACCCTACCTCAGCTCAGCACCCATGCAGGCCTCTCTCACCTAGTCAGCACATCCACAGCCAAGCAGCGCAACCAACAGGTACTGTGTGCGTGTGCGTGTGCGTGTGCGTGTGCGTGTGTGTGTGTGAGGCCGTGGCAGTAGAGGAGGGGGCCGTTACACTGTCAGAGATGTAGTCTGAGGGTCTCACAGTGAACCGGTCTCTTTTCCTGCTGCTTCTATTCCACGCAACGACAAAGGCCGATGAGACACACATTTCAACACTGTCATGTCTTAGAATTTCAAGCATCTAGTTGAGAAAATGTATTAAAAACAGCTGCAAACTGTGTGCGTTAAGAAAATAAACTGAAATTAGTTAAGATTTATTATAGAAGAATCAAAACGGCACCATCAGAACAGAAATGACTCCATCAGCAGGACTGCATGAAATATGGGGAAAATTCTTTTTTTTTGCTGTTATTATTTAATATTGACAAGAAAGATTCAAATGTAAATACGGAATTGATCAATTTAAAAAGGGAACTAACCAAATCCAACACTCACACTATACATTATACATGATTTTTGTCAGTCTAAATAATAAAAAATAGAGAAGTACCCAAGTTCTTACACTGCCAGAAAATAATGAATTCATTTGGAAGACACGTTGTTGTAATCTATTAACAATGAACAATTTCTGGAATATTTGCCATCTCTTTGTCTTTTTTTTTTAATGGTTTGTTAATTACCTTGCCTTTTTTGTTAATTATTTTTCCTTTTTGTTCTTAAATAACTGTAAAACTCTCTTGTGGCTTAATTATTTCTGAATTAACCTTTTGCTAAACAAATTGCATTATAGAAATATGTTGAAAATAATCTCTTGTAAAACTGTGTTTTTGCAGCAGGTGTGTTTGCTGGGGGTGTGCAGCAGTCTTCACACACCCAGGGCCAGGCTGTGCTGGGGACCTACTCACCAGTAGCCCCTCATCAGCGTAGCATAGTTCAGGTAAACACAGAGCACCCAAAGGTCTCGGTCCGCGACAGCCTCCGACAACTCAGCCCTCAAAAGTAGTGTTTAGCATTTCAGAAAGTGCTTGTGTTTGCAAGTTCTTTACTCCAACTTTACTTTCTTTTTTCTGCAGGGAGGTGTTTCAGTCTCCTATCCCCAAAGTAAAGTTGTGACAGGAGTTGGTGGGGAGGCGGGCTACTGCTGCGTGGTGCCCCCACCCCCCCACCACGGCAGCTGCCATCCTCCCAGCTGCACCAACCTCAGTGCCCCGGCCTGGAGCGCACAGTACTGATGATGTCTCGACGGATGGAGCGCTGATACTTCAGTTTTTGTGTGAACCTACATGCATACACACACATTCTTAACACACACTCCCTCACCTACACCTACCTTCCTCTTGATGCCCACAGGGTACTCCGTTCACACTCATAACAAGCATGTGCACACTCTCTCACACAAACACACACACACGCACACAACATACACCCACTCACATACAGAAATGTACCACTGTACCAAAGCTTAATAGTATATATCAGAGCTGCTGTATTGAATGCATAATTTATATACACAAATGGAGTTTTATATTGATATTAAATTATATATTGTGTTCCAAGGAAATGCACTGTGTGAATAGAATAAAGTGCTGTGGCTGGATTGATGATGTCACGTTTCTATATCATCTTGGCTCTTTGTTTCTTGCATTGTTAATGATGATGATGCTAGTGCAAGTGGATGCAGGCGTGGAGAGATACAAACGCCAGGAAATAAAGTACATTATATGGAGACATACTTTCTGTTTACAACAGTATCGCATGATAATCAAAGGGATGTGTGTGCTGTAGGTGCGGAGATATGTGTTGTTAACCTACCACTGATTTCATAAAACGGAGATGAATGTCATTGCCTTTAGCAAGTGAAAGATTTTGCATTAACATGGTTGGCCGTTAAGGGCATTTAGTTTAAGGGAATCCTATTGGATCCTGTTGGCTCACACAGTAAGAGTTTCATACAATTGAGCAATAATGTTTAGGTTTTCACACTTATGAAAACATGTAAATCTGGAAAATGATATAAAAGGAGACCATTGTCAGTTACCATATTCCAAAGGATTCTCAGTGAGACTTTAGCGCCCCCTCCTGCTCAAAGACTCAACACACTGTCCTCGCATGTCTTTTTTTTCCTCTTAACCACATGTTCAGGTAACTTACAATCGTTTCCATTACTGATGAATCTGGAGTATTTTTCATAATTAACTGAATAATCATCCAGCAAATTTTAACATTTGAGAAGCTGGAATCAAATTTGGGGATTTTTACAAAATTGTCTAAACAATTAACCGATTATAAAAATATTTGCTAATTAATTGCAAGTTGATTGACTAATAATCATTGCAATGCTATTTCTACCCATGGGAGAATGATGTACATTAAATTGACTTTTTGTTTTACAGCAGACATTTTCATAGCATGCAAAGCACCAGTGGTACATTAACAATGGCTCTGTTGTGTTCAAGTGTCCCAGTAAGCCATGCCACTGAGACAGGGAGCCAGCATGCACATTACCAACACTCTGAACCTGAAGGAGCTAAATGGAATACAGCCATCGTTCATTTATTTACTTCTATATATTTCTATAATTTCTGCAACATGACAATACATAGCGCAATATCCAATTAAATTTGTCTTTACAGACATACAGAACCATTACATAAAATTCTCTCCTTTAAGTCTTTGGAATCTGATATTTGACACTACTTCAAAACACCTTTCACTGTCATGCAAGCAATAATGATAAGCCAATGTGCGTTAGTGTTCAGATGCTGGATAATTACTTTTTTACTAAATGTGATTTATATTCTCCCTAGCAAATTCAATTAAACATATCCATCATCTGCATAAGGCTTTAAAATAAAATTTTGATTTCATAATTGAATGCAATATTGATACAGACCAACGGTTTTGGAAAGCCAACTCAATTTTGTACTCTCTACATTCAGACACACACACACACACACAAACGAGCAGCAGTGCAGGTTTCATGATCTTTAATAAAAGGCACATGTACAGCCATAGTGAGATGAGTGAGTCCACTGGCATAGAGACGAAGCATTAAAACACAGAAATACAGGAAGTAGAGGTCAGGAGGAGAGATCTGCTTTACAGTGAAATCTACTTAAGTAACATCTTCTCATTCTCGTTCAAGTAAGACTAACACTAAAATGTCACGTGGTAAGGTAAACCCCCACTCCCCCCCCACCCCTGCCACACACACACACACAGCCACACCATCCTGCACCACCCAAAGTCTGATCCACCCAAAGAGTTTTCCAGAAGGCCGTTAAGCTCCGAACAAATGCAGAAGTCTCTGCGTTCACAGTTTGGGTTGTTGAGCCGTCCTCGTGGACCCGTTGTCTCCAAAGTCATCCATCAAGTGCAGTGCACACATGTCCCACTGTTGCACCTTTCTTATATTTTTCACAGAGACCCAAATTCCAACCAGTATTCATATACTGGAAAACAACCTGGCCCAGTTTTTCTGTATGTCAGTTGTGTTGTGGTAATAAAAAAAAAAAGAACTTAAAATGTTATTTATAACTTCTTCCATGATGGCAGGAAATTACATATCCAATGATTCTAGCCTGCCTGCAAGATACTGGATACTTGGGGCTGATAACGATAAAGGTATTTGGGAGCTCTAAAAAGCTCATAGTTATTTATTTTTTAACACATAACGTAAACAAACAATTTTGTTTCAGATGCCCTAGATCTGTTTTTGTTTTTTTAAACGATTGTGACCGTGATACAAAGTGAGCGGGACATTTTACAGCTGAAACATAAACGTGTTAGTACTCTCTAGTGAACCAACTTGGTGACAGTTTTCTGAACTGTAATTTCTTGTTTCTTATCAGCCGACATATACACTGATACTGATATAGCTGTGATAAGTTAACATCCACTAATATATAGGTGGATAGGTGGATATATAGATCTAGCTCTAACTAATACCTTAAAATCTAGAAGGTTAGACGTTATGCAGGACCAGTTGTTATTGTACTAAAGGGGTGCAAATTCCCAAATAAGTTTGCAAATAATCAAATTACCAAAAGGCAGCTGACAAGCAGTGAACCTGGAGCTTTAGGGCGCCTGACGGTCTGTTGCTAATCCAGCCGTGTCCTCAAGGATTGTACTGTTTAATAGGGACAGGATTCTCACAATTATGATCTGTTTACACACACACACACACTCACGCAGGCATACTGGCAGCCAGTCACACGCTAAAACCCAAAAGAAAAAGAAAAAAGTTCACAGGTACTTAAATATTTAGGGTTAAGAGAAATAAAAATTGTATTAGTTTTCAGGGTTAAATATAACCACAGCTAGAAGAAGAAGTAGAAGAATAAACTAAAATATGCATGCAGCCAGGCCATCTCTCCTCTTGGTGAAAGGTGAAAGGGGGTCACTGATGGGGAACGCCATTTTTTGTCTGTTCTGGCAAAGCTTGAGACGCAAGAGGGACGCTTTTGCCAAAACAGAAAGAGTTCATAGACTAGAATCAGGCATAAAATGTGTAGAGGGAAGGGACAAACACACACTATCTCTCTCTCTCACTCACACACACACACACACACACGCACACGCACACGCACACACACACTCCCTCTCTTTCACACATACACACACACACACACACACACACACACACACACACACACACAGACACACACACACATACACACACACACACACAACAAATGCACCTAGCAAATCCTGCTATGTTTGGTGTGTGTGCTAGCTTTGGCTGCAGGTGTCAGGGGTGACAGGTCAAACACAACCTAACCTCAGAGAGCCTCCAGGTACCGTAAACACCAACCATCCAAGAACCCCCTTCCTCACCCAAACACCCTCGCCACTTCCTTCGCATGTTTCACCCCACCCCTCCATCCTATGGCAACGCCCACCCATCTCCATAGCAACTCACAGCTCCCCGAAGCAAGGGGTCTCACTAACTTGTAAAAGGAGGTAAGTGTAATTAGTGGTGGGTGTGTATGTATGTGTGTGCATGTGGAGGGGTGTACCCGGCGTGAATGTGTGTGAGAGCATGTATGTGTATATGTGTATGTGCGTGTGTGTGTGTGTGCGTATGTGTGTGTGTGTGTGTGTATATAAAGAGGTATCAGTGGTTCAGTGGTGTCTTTCTTTAATCTTCATCACTCCTCTCTCTCAGCCCCTCGCCCTCCATCACCATTCTTCTTATTCCTCCTCGTCCTCCTTCTCTTCCCCGACTCTTTATTTTTGGACTTGGAAGATGAACAGACGCAGGTTGATGTTTTTGGCGGCCAGCAGTTTGTTGCACTCCACCGAATCAGAGATGGGGAGAGGGACGTAGTCAGTCTCATTGGCGTCGTTGCAGAAGGAGTGGTGGTGGATGACCGGCTTGATCCGCACGTCGTCATACGGCCCCTTCAGCAGCAGAAAGGAGCACTCCAGGGCAGAGTTCACCTGCACAAACAAATCCACGTGTTGCTATATAAGCGTCCAACCTGGGGACTTGTCAGTGCTCGCTGTTCTTCTATAAGACCTCCCAACATACAGTACAGTATTTCTGCAATTTTGGCCTGACATTTCTTGTTACTTACCATTCCACATATACGCCAATATGGCTTTATCTGTGATAAGCTAAATATGGCCCATGATTTGGGCCATGCATATGTATTTGTCACGCTCCACTGCTAATTACATTTGACATGAAGAAGGGAATGATATCAAAGATAACACAAAAACATTAAGAGCAGGAAAGGCCAACTTCAGTGTTTTATGCAACTACACCAAAGCGGATGTGTTAAAGTCATGGTCTGATTGCTTTGACGCAATTCATATTGAGAAATAAGCAACTTAGATGAAAGCGCTTAATCTTTGTTAGCTAAGCGGTGATGATCACTCTATCATGTCATTTTCTTAACATCGTTGCCATCATCGGCCGTGAAAACACACACACACACACACACACACACACACACACACACACACACACACACA
>NC_045746.1:2958286-2959717 GCF_008692095.1 Etheostoma spectabile
CACACACACACACACACACACACACAAACACACACAAACACAAACACACACACACAAAAAAACTTTAAAAAATAAACACGGACAGAGAAGTACGGTAAGTGTACCTTGCTTTTGAGGATGAGCTGGAAAGAGAGGGTGCGCTTGCAGGACAGGTTGGGGTTGCGTTCAGAGTCGTTAACACGGGCCTTCAGCACCCACGTCTGGTTGAGAACAGTGAAGCGCGGCGTTTCATAGTACAGACGAGTGATGAAGTCATCCGTGCGGTACGGCCTGAATTGCACTTCTGCATGAACAAATAAGTGGATGACAAGATTTGAAACACGGATAAAGAAAGTCTATCTGTCAGTCTGTCTGTCTGTCTGTCTGCCTTTGTCTTTATGTGTTTTTTGCATGTACCTGTAAACCCAATCTTTTCGTAGCAGAGCAGGCTGAAGATGCTGTTATAGAGCTGCATGTCTCTGCGGTGGTTCTGGTCCATCTCTCCCAGTATTCCCATCAGCTCTGTACCAGTCTTAGTGGGATGGGAGCACTCGCTCTCATGTGCTGGCAGCTCGTGGAATGGACCTTGCCAAGGGCAGCCAATCCTCTTGTACTTACACTGTGTCACCCTGGCAACATATAGTGAGAGTCATGGCTTTATGAAAAATAAGAGCCTTTACAGATGTGCTTTATGATGAATATGAGTACTTTCCTGCAGTAAGTGGAAGGTACTAATTATATCAAAAGGTGCTAATTAACCTAGGTTGTGAATTGAGGCTAATTAATACTGTACTAATGATACGTTTGTGCCAAGAGCCAACCTCAGGGAATGAAAGACTTGGGTTATCCTGGATTGAAGTGCTTTTCAATAAATACCTGTTGCTTTCTTAACAGTAAAAGTGAAAGGCACTAGTTAACATCTTTTTTTGTTAATTGCAAAGTTTTGCCTTATACATAGAACCAAGTAGCTGGAAGGAGTTCTGTAGTTTGGATTCGCTACTTTGACAGAGTACTTTAAAATAAATGTTAACAATGATTGTAATTACTGCATATTAATTACTGAGTTTGATATTCAAATGGGTAGATTTCCTTACAAAATAATGGAGGCATCCTTGAGAAGAACAATATCATCTTCATGTGAGAAACAGTCGGGTCCTCACAGGAGACCAGCACATTCTTCTGTCTGACTTGACAAAAAACCTGGTGATTGCCTTTGCCGTTGTCATGGTAACATTAGCACAGACACAGCTGTCCTAAGCAGGGTGACCTGTTGCTATAGCAACAACCCCTTAAGATTTCATGCATGCAAGTTTAACCGGCCTGAGCATCACACAAAACAGTCTGTAATCAGCTAGTTTCCTCTTTAGATGTAGCTGGTCACATGCTCCCCCAGCTTTCCCAAACTAACCGTGTGTGATCCTGTTACTAAACACACACACACACACACACACA
>NC_045746.1:2959727-2975946 GCF_008692095.1 Etheostoma spectabile
CACACACACACATCTCTATGTATACTGTTATAGCTTTCATTTTCATCTGTAATCTGAAAGAGCCTAAACTCGCTTGAAAAAAGTGTTTGTAGCTGTTTAATTTGAACATTTGTGTTGACTACAAGTATGTGAGATTTCTTAGGAAAAAAAAGTGTTTTTGTGTACGTGTGTGTGATGCGTGAGTGTAAAGGTGAGTGTGTGTGTGTGTGTGTGTGTGTGTGTGGTGTATATACCTGTCTTGACACTCCTCTTTCTGGTGTCTCTCTAAGCTGGAGCGGGGGAACTGTTTTAGGCAGAAGGTACATTCTGTCGGCAGCTCACTGACAGCCTTCTCCACTGCAAGGTTCCTGCAGCACAAGTTCTTGCTGATTTCACACCTACACAAACACAAAAAACACACATATCATAGCTCAGTTCAGTGGGATATATAACATGTGTAGTAAGTTCTTGACACAACCATGAATAGTTAGTTATGTTATGCTTTTCTCAATATTTGGTGACAAGTTATTTTTCCAGTGGCCATGCATCAGTGATAAATGCTTAAGTAATTTAGTAAAATAATGTAACAATACATTTTGATTCTGAGAACTTTATTAACTTAACTGCATTAATGTTTTTTCTACCGTTTGAAATCATTCTAATCTTGCCTTAGCTCATCGGATTTGTGTTTTTTGATGCTCTATTTAGCTACCATCAAATCTGAATACAGATTTGGAGATTTTTTACCCACCGAGTAGCCAAGTGTCTGTTGACAGTATAACTGTTTTGAAACTTTGAACTAGTTGGTATTTCCTTGTGCACTGGTCAGAAAGGGCTCATGTCTACAGGGAGTTTGGTGTACCTGCAGTTGGGACACGTGGCCTGTTCCTCCTTGAGACGAGAATCAGCAAGGAGGTGGATAAAACAGCCTGCACACATCAGGTGTCCATTGGTACACTGTGGTGGGGGAAAAGTTGAGGCAACAGTCAAACAAAGAGTATGGGTTAAGTGAAAAAAAATTACTTTGGAGCTTAAGTGCAAGCTGGAAAAGACTAGGTTTAAAAATGTAACTTTCTCGTGGATTGTTATGACAAAAATGTGAACGTAATTTGTTCCATTTTGTGATTTATCAAATAGACACCTAATTTGGGGGATATGTGGATTAACAGCCTTAATGTTTTTGACATGTTGTGCTTCTTGTAATACATTTTAAGATATGTATCAATGTTAAAGGGAGAATATTGTGTACGGAAAGAATGTCAACTTGTGTTTACACAGTATTGTTAATAAATGTTAAACAACTGTTTGAAATATGTGTGCTGCATGAAGGTCATGTCAACGTTTAAGACTGGCTGAACAATTATTAATTACAAATGTGTTCACTTGACATTGAAGCGATCAGTTTGCGATCAGTATGAGGTCATTGAGGAGAATGTTGGGGTGAGTTGAAGGGAAGGGCAAAAGATTATTCAAATTTGGTTTGGATATCTTATGTGGGGTTTGGGGATGTGGCTTTTGCTGGAGGTTATTTGAGGAGAATTCACAATATAATGTTATAAACTTGAGCCAGCACAACTGGTAACTTGGCCTGGGTGTGTCTGGTCTCTCAGCCTCATGGCTCAGTTTGCAGCATAGACACTTGGGGCCTGTGTTGTATCTAGTATCACTAAAAATAAATGGTGCTGGCCATATTCAACAGGTTGACTCTGGGGATCAGAGGTTGGGACACATGGCGAGTATGAGGTCCAGTATGAGGCTGTTTGACGGTAGGTTTAGGGTTATGAGGGGAAGGTTTGTGATTGACACCATGTTTACCTGATATACAGAAGCCTTGGGCAAGTCTAGGCACACGGTGCAGCACAGCACTGAGTACAGTCTCTCCTCCAGCTTTCCTGACTCTCCATCGGGCAATCTCGCCCTCTTCTTGGGTGGTTCGTCTGGGTCAGGCTCGGGCCCTTCTCGTCGTATCCCGACCTCCTCCTGCATGGCTGCGACCCCAGCGACAGCCTCCACCGCTGCCCCCACGGCCCCGACCCCCAAACCGGCTGAGGAGGAGCCAGGGGCGGCCACAACGCCCCCGTCTCTCTCTTCCAGTGAAGACATGATGATGTCTAGAAATTTCTGAGATGTACCTGCCGCGAGCAGACTGAGCCCGAAATATTAGCAGGTTAGCTCAGGGTTAGCTTATAACCTGTCAAGCTAACGGTCAGCTGACAGATAACGTTAGCTAACGTTAGCAAGGCTAACGCTACGGCAGCAGGCTGTCAGAAAGGAATGCAGGCTAACTTATTATCGGTATTAATGCCCCGCTCCACTTAACGTTACGCACTTGGAATTTGACAAGCCAATGATTGTGTAATAACGAGATCATGTGCAAAGCGTTGACTAGTTGTGTTGACTTACAGTGAGGCTAGCAGACTATGCGGCTAGCTACGTTGACACAAACACAGCAGTCCTCTCCCCTTGCAGAACAAAAACAACTCAGGCGTCTCTCAGCTGTTGTTGTACACTCGACGCCGTTATTCGCAATGACAGCAGCTTACACCGATGTAGCTACACCAGCGGCCCAGCTCGGCTGCTCATCAAACGTCCCTGCTTCGGTACCGGCTGACTGTCCACGGGACCCACGGGACCTGTCGGTGATTAAAGCTGCGGCTAGAGACAGTTCTGCTGGGACTCGTCTCTCTGGCTACACAGCCATCTTTGTTTTTTTCCTGTCCGTCTCCCCCGACTTCACCCTGCACAGCCTTTACGACTCCGGGTCAAATTCGTTATTACTCAGACAGGTTCTCGATCGTGGCAAATACAAGAAGAACCGTATTTAAAAGTAAATATTTTGTCTGTATCTGCAACGGCCTCTATGTGCCAGTGACTACTTCAGTACAGCCGTGGATTGGCTGACAGCGGAATGTTTATTGTGGCAGATGACTTGGGGTATTTAAAGAGTTTTTAAAAGCGCATGCGTAGTGAGCGCCTGCGGGTCAGTGTATGGCAGGACTCAAAAGGTGACCAAAACCTGATATGCGACAGATGTAGGCCGCTCCAACAGAGGATGCATCATACATGCAATGTAATGGACCACATATACACACAATAACACATTAATAACACCGTCACTAAACTTCATAACAATACATTCTTAATGTGCATTTTTTGCATTGCCCTATTGTCTTACTGTTTACAATCCTCCGCTGTTCGTTTACGTGTGTGTGTGTGTGTTTTTAAATATATACACTTTTTTACATACAAACCTATACATAGTAGTCAAATGCTTATGTGTACCTTGTTCAGCTTTGTTGTCCTTGTTTTCAGCCATATGTCTATGTGTATGTACTCTGAGAGCAACAAAAAGACACTTTTACACTTATTTGGCCTCGCAAGCTGGTTCTGATTCTGATAAAAACACCTTTCCGCTGCCTTGTTTATGGCCCTGTGGCAGCAATCTATCAAAGTGGTTTAACTGGTTGTGCCCCTATGTCTGTGTGTTTTGAAGAATGTTAAATAAAGCATAAATAATTAAACTAGGAAAAAACAGGGTGATTGAAGCAAGCCTAAACCTTGGCCACTGATACTAGGTCAGAAGCATTCATACGCTTATTTACCCCTTCAGCGCCCCATATATGTGGCTTAGCAACCTTAGGGGCTGGGAGGGGTGCATTTGTGTACAGGATAGGGGGCTGTGTTAGGTGGGGCAGGATGTCAATGTGTCAGCTGTGTTCAGGAGGGGCGAGACTAACCACTCCCATTGGACAGCCAGATATGCCTTATTTGGTCTGTGTGGACTGGCAGTGGAGCCATACCTTTACAGCTATGCACACCAGTTTAGCCAGTAGTATGTGGTCACACTGTGTGCTAAATCCTGGGCTTTTCCCATTATTATTCACTGTATCTTATCACACATTAATGTGTTTAAATATTACCACAGACTGCTAATTCACTGGCTGTTGATTAACACAGGGTTACAGTGCCAGAATTATTTATTTAAATGTTTGTTTTTTGTTGTTTGTTGCCAACCCAACCCAGTAAAAAAATACGTACAATAAACACATTGTCAGAAATATGGTGTTCAAGAGTTTAGTAAATATGGCAGACTTTCACTTGGACTATAGAAAAAAAGTACAGATATTTTTTAGTTTATGAACGTATAGTAAACAAATGTTGCTAGATAAACGATCCTAGCACAGATTTCTAGGAATTGTCTTCATGGGGAATAAAAGGAGGATTGATTAGTATCGTCACACAAGCAATCAAAAATAGCTACCACTAGCAATGGAAGACACGATAACATATCATATTCTCAAAGTTAAACATGGCTTGCAGAAAAAATATATATAACTATTAAAACAAAAAAACTTCAGAGAACTAAAAGGTATATAGCATAGTACATCACAATATTAGACATGACAAACCTCAAATCTGTTTAAATCAAAATTGAGTCCCACTTAAAGGTGCCCTAAGCAATGTTGGGTGACGTTAATTCTTGTTGACGTTAGAAATATTTTCAAACAAAACAAGTCTAAATTGCCCCTCCCTCTTCCTCATCCCGTCCCCTCCCCCTCCCTTCTGTGCTTCCGTGCACAGGAGACCGTATTGCCAGGACACTCTCGCTGACAGTTTGGACTTACATCAGCTGTTTAGGTTTAATTACTAATGTTAACTAGAATTTTAGTTAGTAGTAATTAGCCTGTCTATGTTATCTCCTAACATATTCTTTCTCTCTCCGTCTCTGCTGATTGGGAATGATTGAGATTTCTCTTGGCACAGCTACCAGAAGACTTTCAGACACGTTGCCCACATCACATCTACGTCATCAAGCTCAGTTGGATGCTGCGCAGTCACGCCTAGCCATCACCGGAAAAGTGCTTCTATTTTCCTTCACTGGTCTCCGTCCAGAACAACAGGATCTGTTGGTCCATTTCATTAACTGTCTATGCCCTAACGCCCAAATACTTCTTGTCGGTTATTGGCTGGAACGCTGGAACACTGTTTGTGTATGCTTTGTGGTGCAGGTGGGCACAGTTTGTTTTTGTTGTTTGTAGTCCCCGGGCTGTCTACAGAGACTGCGGCTTTTTACTATGTGTTCTGGGGACAGGCGGCATGAGGATAGTGAGGAGATGTTTACTGTATATGACAGAAAATGTTCTAGTCTACACGTGTGACATCGCTTAGAGCACCTTTAATCACCTCTATTCCAATTTACTTCAACATAGTGCTAAACTACTTCCCCCTCTTCATACCTTACATTTCATTACACAACACCTCATCATCAATTTGTGATTGCAGGATACATGGATTACACACATTTAAGAGATTTATCTAGCCTTGTCAATCAGACCTCACTCCCAAGAGAGTAAATCATATCATCTGCAGGTCCTTCAAGGATTCCACTGCCAGGAAATCAGTGGGATTGTCCGGAACAATGAAAGTGATGACCCTAATCTAATCGCACAGTGAAACAAGAGATTGACATCGAGGTCAAGACTGCATGGGAGAGTGGGTGGCCGTGGTGTAAGCATTCGGCTTGTCATAGTTTTCAGATGGGTGATTTTGGGCAGTGGTTGTGATAGAGTTGTTCTGCTGATGGAGAGAGTGAGAAGATGAAGAAGCTGCTGCTGGGTTTGAGGATGAGTGACATTCCATTAAGTGACCTGCTGTGGTTTGTCGCGCTGTATTGGTGGAAGTTGGTGAGTATGTAGGTGATTGCTGTTGGCTGTTCTGTGTCCTAATCTGGGATGGGAACTCAGATTGGGCCGGGGGTGCACCAAGATGATTGAGTTCAACACTAGGGCTGGCTGGGCGGCCAGGATGACAGCCTGGGTGACCTGGATCCTGCATTTCTGGCGTGCTGGGATCCCCGCTGGGTGAACTGGAGCCTGTAGAGATGCACTCTGGTTTCTGTTGACCAAGTGTGGCCACTGAAGGTGTGTGCACTTGGAGCTGGGGAGATATGGTGAGAACTGTACTTGTCTCTTTTGATTGTTGCCGTAGTGGTTTGTTCTCATCTTGTTCTTTTCCTGTGTTCATCTCAGCTTGTCTCTCATCATGTCTGTTGAACTCTTTATGTGTGACCTTTCCCTCAATGTTGGTGTTCCCTGGTGTTGTGTCTGTCCTTGTTTTGGCTGCATTGGTCTGAGCTAGTCTCTGGACTTGTCTGGACTTGTCTGGTTCTGCTCCAGTATCTGCGGTGTCCCTCTGAGTCTTGTCTGTGAGCGCCCTCTGCCTGCAAAGTGAAGCCATAGCCTTCACCCAGGGATGGAGCAAGGTCTGCTGTGCTGTCAGCCTCACCTTGGGATCTGGCTCAAGCAGAGCTCTGACAAGGCCTCTGGCTTCTGCACACACAATAATAAGGAAACTATATTTTTTGTGTTATTTTTTGAGCCATTTGTGGTTGCACACTTTTATTTTTCTGTACTTCTTACCTTCTGAGATTGGGTCCCAGTATGGGGACAGAAAGTGGAGTTGTCCCTGTTTTATTAGCTGAAACAGTTCTTCCTGGTTTCGATCCCGACTACGAAATGGGGGAAATCCACTCAGCAGGATGTAGAGAATTACACCCAGAGCCCATACATCCACTGCAACTCCATAACCTGCTTGGTCAAACCACAGTTAATTTTAAAAATATTTCTCAAATTCAGATTTCAAATTGATGAAAAGAAGTTTCAGGAAGAGTTTAAAATAAGAAACACCCTTATATAGTGATATAACAAAGATTTAAAAGTAAAAAGCATTCCTTTTTTGCAAAGCAGTAATTTATGCTGCAAGCAATACTAACCTGTCTCATAGAGAATCTCTGGGGCTACATACGTGGGTGTGCCACATATGGTGAAGACTGGTTCAGTCACAACCATGGCAAGACCAAAATCACCCAGCTTCAGCCTACAGATGCCAGCAACAACATGCTCTATCTGAGTGAGAGAAACAAGAAATCCAAAACACAGACAGAAACTGAGTCAGGCTTGGAGGTGTCTCCAGGGGCACCCTCATGCTTGCCATAAAAACTTGTGTTACTGACACATTCCTGCATTTTTGTTTTTTGCAAAATATTGTCCTTAGTTTATATTATGAGATATTAATTGTAACTCCAGATTAAGTGCAATATCATCAATTGTACTGGTATGACAAATTCATAACGTGGCAGTTTGACCGGCCAGCCAAAGTTTTAAAACAAGGTCCAGACAGAAGATGTATAAAAGTTGGCTGCCTTGTTGCCTTTAATTACACTATTACCAAAGTAACAATGAAGATAGAATATAATAAAAAAACATTATGGATAGCCTTCTAAGGTCCATTTTGGATATAGGATTTTATGAGACAAAGAAGAAAAAAAACACTATGTATATAGACAACCTGTTTTTATATATATATATATATAAAAACAGGTTGTCTAAACGTTTTCAATGCCATCAGACTCAAATTCAAATGTAATTCTCAAATCACACTGACACTCACCAGTAGGTTTTCTGGTTTGAGGTCTCGGTGGACAATACTTTTGCAGTGGATGTAGTTTAGTGCTTCACTCACATCTGACACCATCAGTCCTGCCTCTGCCTCTGGAAACTTCCCCCTCTCACTGACGGCCTCAAACAGATCCCCCCCACTCACCAGCTCCATCACCAGGTAGGAGTGAGTGTGCGTGTGGTGGTGCGCAAACAGCCGCACTATGCGAGGATGACAGAGGCTACCCAGAAGGCTCAGCTCATTCTGCATCATGTGCTCTCGCCCAATCAGCTTGGAGCGTTCGACAATCTTCACTGCCAGGATTTGTCCGTTGTCACGATCGCGGCATTCTCGCACTACTGCAAAGTTGCCATCTCCAACCACGCGTCCAATTTCATAGTATTGCTCGATATCCGCCAGGGGGACATCACTGCTGTCTGAGCAAAGGTCAAAGCTCATCCTCTGCTGTATGTCCTTGTGTACCTGACCCACATCTTGAAGTGGATTTGAAAACAATTGGGCAACACTCTTCTCCTCATCTCTGCTGATTGGCTGAGGAAGTGGAGGGCTGATGTGAACGTGCAATTTTTTCACTTCCAGTTCTGTATAGGAAGTTCCTTTTTGCTTCCTCAACACAGGAGGAAGTGGGACCCTCCCTGACAGTAGATTGAGCCGTTCTGGACCCTGATGTTTAACTCTCCTTGCTAAGCAGTCTTCACACAGTGCAGGAGAGGTTATGTCTACTTCTCTAAGACCTTGTTCATGTTTAAATGGACCAATGACCGACAGCTGTTGTTCTCTGACCCCACCTCTCACATGCAGTCTCTGCAGGTGGTTAGGCAGCTGAGCAGGTTTTCTGCATGAATTCTTTTTATGACACTTCTGAACTTCTGAGTCATAATTTCCAGGCTGGTGTGTGCCTATATGGTAAGGCAGCTGATTTTTGACATGTGTATTTTTGTCCTGATGTGTTTCTTGGTTAGTTTGTTCCTTGCTGCTGTTCGTTACCTCACTGTATCCACTGTCAGCTTTAGCTGATTTATCTGGCGCTGGACGAAGTCTTTTCTCCCAGGCCCGTAGTGCGTCAGCCTGGTAATGGGAATGTTCTGGAAAAAGCTCCTCTAGAGCTTCCTGCACACTGCTGAGCTCTGGACGAGCCTTCCCCAATGCCAGGAAGGCAACCTCACCTCGGAAGAAATCACATACACCTTTCACCTATGAAAAAAAAACGGGCAAGTGATCAGACCACAACGTAATTTCATAAGACTCCTGTTTGACCTTTTTTTTTAACCTTTAGGATTTCCCCCAGTCTTTTAATTTACTGTAATGTTGTAATGTATTGTTTTATGTATTATAAAAGAAAGTCAACCTAGAGCACACAGAGTTTCAAAAAAGGTCAACAATTGATTCTTTTTGCTTTTTTAGTTTAATATGAGAGAGTGGTGAAGAAAGTTGTTCTCCAGAAATACAATGTCAAGGAGCATTAGTTATCTAGGGCTGTATAACAGCCAAAAGAGGAACATTTGAGTGGCTTAGCCTCAGAGTGCAGATATAGTTTAAATTTATTGTAATACTGAATATTTTCTCTCCACAAGTGGTGCTCCATGGAGAGAACAACTTTCACCTGCAACCCCAAGGTAATTTCATTTTCAACCATCATTTAAGAGTTTTGTAGCATCCCTGCATGCAAATTGTGAACATGAAAATGTCTAAATTCTCATTGGGATAGTATCTACATATCCCTTTATTTCAGCCGCCTGTGCTGTCCTTTCAATTCATTTGACCCGCTTAATAGATGGCTGTCAACTGAGGATCAGTGCATTAGGTGTTGTAAACCCAAAACTAGATTACCAACTGGGACAAAGACGGACAATGCCCTGGGGCCCCATAACTTCAGGGGCCTCGAAAGGTCCAGGTCCACCGTGTGTCAACTTGCTCGAGCTATTTAATTGAACATTTGTATCGAGCAACTGACATGAAAAGGGCCTTAAGGTGTGTCTTGTTGTAATACCTAATATTGAAGCCCTTATTTTGGATTTTGTGCTTACATGAGTCCTATTCCTAGTACCTTACAGCAAACCTGGGTCCAATGTACATATTGAAGAGAATTTGGGAAGAATTTAAGAATAGTTAAAACATCCATCTGGGTATTTCTGCCTCAAAGTGTATGTGACTGTGGTTGAGACTCACCTCTCGCGCGTGGGTCGTGTAGAGACGTGTGACTCTGGCTCTGTGCCAGCGCGGAAACCCCAATGCCTCAGAGATATCTAATAGCAGTTGCTCAAAGGACACCACACCTCTGCGGTTCAAAAGCACTGTTACCTGAAAACAGAGACAAAAATGACAGTTAAGTTATGAAATCCTTTCCCATGTAACTCTAGAGGGGCGCTCTGGTAGCTCACCTGGTAGAGCGTGTGCCCCATATCCCGAGGCTCAGTCCTTACCACAGCAGCCCAGGGTTTGGTTTCAACCTGTAGCCCAACCTGTGGTGCATGTCTTTCCCCTCTCTCTCCCCCTTTCCAGTCTAAAATTGTCCTATTGGTTAAAGGCCAAAATACTCACAAAAATTATCTAAATAAAATGACTAAATGTTTTTTGGCTGATCATTTATGTTGGAAAGTCCCTTTGGGGTTTAGGGTCCTTTGTCAATTTTAGTTGATCAGGAAATATAACTGTACCTTGTTTTAAAGTAAAAGTGGTAAATATTGAGTTCACCTTGCGCAGTGTGCTTTGACCACAGGGGCGGATGATGGTGACCAGATGGGGCCTCTCTGCGCTCTCTTCTGCATGGCGGGTGTGGAAGAAAGGGAGGTGAGGAGGAGGAGGAGGAGGAGGAGGAAGAGGAAGGAAATGGGACCTGTGGACCTGTCTCGTAGGGTGGGGGTGAATGGGCCATGGCTGGGGTGCCCCTCCAGCATGCTTCAACAAGGGGACTGGAGGAGCTGAAGCAGGGATAAATGGAGGACAGGGGTGAAAGCACAAAGACAGAAAATGAGACAGACTATTAAAAGTGTCCTCAATAGCACTGATGTCATCACATTGTTTCTTCAAAACTTGTATACAAAGGAAAACTCAATAAGTAAAACAACACCAGTTCCTCATCCTGTGCTAGTGTGCACGCGTGTGTGAAAACAAATCCGGCTGATCAGATTTGAGTGTTTTCCATCACATGGAGTGCAAAGGCCATTTGAGATTATTCAAGCACCTTGCTCCACCGAATTAATTATTTAGGCTACCTTAAGTCATGCAAACCCACACACAGCGCACACACAACAACACACACACACACTTGAGCACACACACACACACACACACACACACACACACACACACTTGAAAAAAGCTTGCTTGACCTGTTTAGGGCTCAGCTGAATCTGCATGATTAATGAAGCATTAGAGAAACACAACATCTTTGACGTTTCACTTTCTGGCACTATGGAGAAAGAGAGATGCTATCCAGTTGGGGGGGTCGCTTTTGTTTCAAGATGAAAAGACACACAGAACACAAGCCTCTCTATCATGACCATCCCCCCTTTTGACAAGACAGTATATCCTCCTAGATGAGCAGCGGCACCACACACACACACACCACACACACACACCACCACACCACACACACCACACACCCAACACACACACACACACACACACACACAACACACTAGATTTTCACAGTAACATAGAAAACATCATGTCATTAAGCTTAAACAACTCACAAAGAGCCAGCTGTGCCCGGTCAAGGAAGACAGAATGAGCCCTTTCTTTGGGGTTCTGGACCTCAGAGGGTCTTTATGTGTGTGTGTGTGTGTGTGTGTGTGTGTGTGTGTGTGTGTGTGTGTGTGTGTGTGTGTGTGGTGGGGGGATTGACAATAATTTCAAGACCCGTCTTCTCCTTCTTTACTTTTCTTCTTCTTATAGGCCTAGTGATAACACATCATAAATCACAATATTTTACATGAGGCAACTGAGGCCCCAATCTTTAACATACTTAAATGTTGCTCGTCAATGGCCTACCTACGCAGCTTTAGCCATTTCAGTTTAAAGACAGAGTATTATTTGTATTCAAGAGTCTTGACTGTAACACTCAGTAAAGTTTTTATTAAAAGTAAAGTGTTAAGTAAAATCCGTTCGTTCAGGCCATCGACTCACCTGCTATTCTCCATTTAGTGTTGCGTGGCGCTTCGCATCCATACCGGGCTTTCTGTGAGGGTGTCATGACTCTCCAAAACAACACGAACTAAAACAACTTGTTTATTAAATTTATTTTTTTATTCAGTTCTGTTTCTCTATAAGTCGCTGCTGTCATCTCCTCGGCTGTTAGCTTCTAGAAAAGGTAACAGGATGCGCCGTGAGATGACCGGACCTGGTGTAGCTACAGTGGTTACCATGGATACACGTCAAGTTGGACGGCTAAAGAAAGATAAATAGGCTACCGGAAGCGGAGCGAATTTGCCGACAAAATAAAATATTTTGAATGACTGAATATTGTCTCGTTGATGGCTTATCTACTAAGCAGCATACTTTTGAAACAAACAGGTGCTTGTCATCTATCACTAGAAACTAGAAACTGACCATAAGAGAAATCTTAACAGACGGTAGCCTACTGCTCTAAACATGATAATGACAAGCCTGAAGGAGCACCCTGGTGGCATGGCACTGGTTCCCATCCTAACATAAAGCAAGACCCGAAGGGCTGTGAGATACATTTGAGGGGCTTTGAGATGATCAGAAGTAGCCTAGAGTAAAGGCGAAAAACACATCTACATAGAATTTCCTGCAGCAACTGTGGAGGGGTCGCAATAAGTAGGCCTAGTCATTGCTTCATTTCAAGGTGGTAAATAGCCTAATAGTTTACAAGGGTTTGAAATGGCCATGCTGATGTCGCACCCTGGACTATATAGTAACCTAATTAGGATTATGTGAGTGATTTTTTTAGTATTCTATTGGTTTGTATTATTATTTTGCCATCATTTATCACATTGTTAATTAAAACGCTGTGTGTCACATGAAAGACATTAGAAAACCATAAAAGTTAAAGAAGAAGAAGAAACTGACTTGCTCACGTGCAGCTTTAACTGTCTGTGATGTGCAGGAGCTCTGGCCGATATTCTTTTTTGTCAGTAGGTGGCAGTAGTGACTTCGCTACGTTAGTCACTGACTGGTGCGGTTACGAGAAGGAAGTCTATGGCCTGAGCACGAGAGCGAACCATGATAGCAAAAAAGAAAGCCAATGTTCATCCATGACGGCCCTTTTACTGTGTTTACAGGTGAGAAAAGTGCACAAACGCCCTCTACATCTATGTTCCTTTTTTCTCATTTGTGGTGCCATGTTTTCTTATGTTTAACGATAGTCATTCATGTTAGAAAATAAGGCCGCTAACATATTATGACGCTAACTTAAAACGTTAGCTAGCTGAATGACTTTACTGGTTACTTTATTCTCTTGTAGATGTATCGTTACAGACAAATGTTGTGTTCAGTGGCTGTTTTAAGCAGTCTTTGTAGTAGAATGGCTGCATATTTCATATTGCATCTTGGTGATTCATTTTTTTAATTTTTATTTAACGTGATATTGTTTAAATTACTGAATTACTTGTGCCATGTTCTTAGAAAGAGGTCAGACAGTGAGTAGGCTATAGCAGAAAACAAGCAAAACTATATTTATCCAAGATTTTCCAAATAATGTGTTTACAGGGAATAAAATCACTAACTTATAAAAGTAAAAAGGCCTATATTAATTTAAAAAAAAAAAAAAAATAAGCCTAACAAACCCACAATGTAGCCCTGATGTTGTGTATTTAGAAAGTAAACTCCTTAGATTATTAAAACCTTCTAGAAACAATAAAGGTACCCTAGTTTCACTAATGGAATCTAATAATTTGACACACACACACACACACACACACACACACACACACACACAGAGTGAGCGGTGGATCTTTTAATACAATGCCCCCCATGGATTTGTCTCCAAGGCTACTGTTAATATTGGATCAGGAAGCAACAATGTCTATTTAACGGTTCTTATCCTGGACTCACCCTGAGACCCAACAGTGTCTCTCTCTGCTCTAAGGTGTCTCCAAAACAAAAGTGTACCTTTTTTGTGTCTCAGCAATTAGAGAGTAGTTACACCCATGCATGGTGATCTAGGAAAGTGGTTCGATTGAAGAACTACCAAGCTAGATAAACATTGGTCAGTTGATCTTGTCATTACATCATAGTAGGATTATAGTTTGATATTATTTGTAAAATGTATGCAGTGGTATGATACAGATTTCATTCTGACAACTTTCTGTACACTGAAACAATTATAAAGAAGATTGGAGTGTCCTTGAATAATTGTGTTTTTCCCCTCTTTTAACTTGTTGCCGGCTCACCAGAGGATTGCAATCTAAGTCAATGCCCATCTGCAGAGGTAACACAAAACACACACACACACACACCCTGGACCCAATAAAGTGTATATCACTTTAATGTCACAGCTGGTAAAGGTGGGGCTAATTAAATATAATAATTTAACTCAAGCCATAATAATACCTTATAATGTATTAGTTGATTTAAATGTTGTAACTGAGTTGTTCAGTAACTTGGTTAAGTAACTAAAGTTAACAAATGAGTGTAGTAGTTTAAATACAATATGTTGCTTGCAAAAAAGAGATATAACAAAGAATTCAATGGCTTGTTCTAAAAAAACCTTATTAATGACTTATTAACATTTAAAGCTGCTGTTTTAATGGGTTGTTAGCCATAAACCATTGATAAAGCAATTAGTTACAGCGTATATCCTGTTCATAAAAAGGTTCCTTATTAAAAAATGTTAAATAAATAAATGCAAGTCCGGTGTTCATTCTGTAATGTAAATCATGCAGAGTCCTGCTGCTGTTCAGGCTTTTAGCCCCTCCATTCACTCAAGCTCCATTTAGACAAGGGAGTTGAGGGAGAAGCTGCAGAATGAATGACCAAACTAATAAGTATGTGTTAGAGAGGGGAGTGACATGTCCAGATGTTTAGTTTTTTATTCACACAGTCACAGATGCACAGGAAAGCCTTAAGAAATCTGGAAGAAGTATCAACATTCCTTGGTTTATGGCACTCCCACTCTTCTTCTAGCTGTTCGAGGAAACCCTGTTCAGCGTTTCAGCCCCACCAGCTTTTTGCCTATGTCAGCTCAGTGTATTTACACACACACTTCAATACACACACAGACACTCACAGATGCCTGCTTGGGGCCAAACACAAGCAGTGCAGGGTTTGCCTGGACAGTATACAATTGTATTCAGAACAATAGCAGTGTGTTAAAAACATGAATAATGGTCAAAATTCTTAGAATTACATTAAATTCCATAATATCAATGCATTGGGAACACTGCACATTCAATTCCAAATCAAAACATGACCAAAACAGATCAAGTTTGTGTTACACCTTTTACAGAAAGTGAAAAAAAAGGAATATAAGGCTGTTCAAAAAAAAAAACTTTGCATTGTTATTTACAAACTCAAACATTTACTGTATGAACTAAAAAATGTCTCATGGGTTTGCTTTACTTTGAATCACTGCACTAATATTTAGTTGCATAACCATTATTTCTGAGAACTGCTTCACATCTGTGTTGCATGGAGCCGACCAACTTCTGGCGCCTGTGAACAGGTATTCCAGCCCAGGACAATTGAACTACACTCCACAATTCTTCTGCATTACAGGGTTCGGCCTCAGAAACAGCATTTTTGACGTCACCCCAGAAGTGTTCTATGGGATTGAGGTCCGGGGATTGGGCTGTAGGCCACTCCATCACATCAATCTTGTTCATCTGGAACCAAGACTTTGCTCTTGTTAAAAGACCCATTTCAAAGGCATTTCCTCTCCAGCATAAGGCAACATGACCTCTTATTTTATATTTTGATATATTGAAACTGATCCATGATCCCTGGAATGCAATAAATAGGCCCAACACCACAGTATGAGAAACATCCCCATAACATGATTTTTGCACCACCATGCTTTACTGTCTCTTCAGTGAACTGGGGCTTGAATTCAGAGCATGGGGGTCATCGGACAAACTGTCTGCGGCCCCTATACCCCAAAAGAACTATTTTGCTTTCATCAGTCCACAGAATGTTGTGCCATTTCTCCTTTGGCCAGTCAATGTGTCCGTTGGCAAATTTCCACCTATTCAGTACATGTCTTTTTTTCAGCAATGGGACTTTGGGGTGGCAGAAGCTCAGTCCTTTGGTAGTTTGGTTGGAAACCGGAGGGTCGCTGGTCTAAGTCCCCGTACGGACCAAAGTACGGAGTGTGGATTGGTGGCTGGAGAGATGCTACTTCACCTCCTGAGCACCCCCCCAACCGCTCAGGTCCAGCACTGGCAGCCCACTCTGACATCTCTCCATTTGTGCATGAATAGGACCTAAGCATGTGTGTGTATTTCAGGCCTGTGTGTAGTGATTACTAAACAAAGTGTAAATTGTAATTCCTTATTGGGATCAATATACAGTATAAATTATTAAATAAAAATAGATTTAAATTATTAATTATAATTCATTATTATTATTAGCGGGGGCTTCTATCTTATAGCCTTCTTCTGATCGTAACTAGAATAGCCAAAATGGCTATTCTTCCATCCATTCGAATGGTAGCTGACCGTTTTTCCCCACATCGTTCAGACTTTGGATGCCATTTCAAGGCATTTGAAATCAATTTGGCTGAGCAGCCTATAATTTTCTGCACTTCTTTATATGTTTTCCCCTCTACAATCAACTTTTTAATCAAAGTCCACGGTTCCTCAGAGCAATGTCTGGAACGACC